>NW_027471770.1:0-20661 GCF_051020765.1 Lasioglossum baleicum | reverse complement strand
CGACTATCGCCAATAGTCTTCAGTGTAGTTACTCCCGGAATACCTGGTTTGACTATCGGAATAACAGGACCGGTGAAGGACTTCACTCAGCTGTGCGACACTCAAAGAAGGTGATATCTTTCTCGAACGGTTTGACTCGCGCTCTCCTTATTCATACACGAGACGAAGGTGACAGTCGCTAAAATGAATACAAACTTTCCTCTATGGACACGTAGTCATACCCTCGATACAGCGGGTTTGAATCGCGGAAGGTTAGGTGTCCGTAAAGTTGCCTGTCGTCATATCAATTGGTAAAGTTCTCCTACGGTTTGCCGCACTACTTTCATATTCACACCGCGAATTGGGTAAGGCAGTTGACTATGTAGCAATCTGTAGCAATCTACATCGACTTGAGGGTCCGCTTTAATATTCAAACCGTCTGTTAAAGTGTCTATTGCCAATATTTTTCAGGGGATTCACTCTAGTATTACCTAATTTGACACTCAGAATCACAGGATTGGTGAAGCTATTGAACTAGCTGTCCTACTCTCAAAGAGGGTGGCATCGTTCTCGTTCTCGTTCTCGTTCACATTCTGATTCATACATGAAGCAATGGGGCCCGTCAGTGAATTGTATTCTAATGTGTTTCCCTAACATGAAACTATACTCTCGATACGGCGGTGTAGGTGAGGGATTCGGTAAATCGTTTGACTTTATAACAAATGCAACGGTCTCAGACGGTGTGACGCTCTACTTTAATGAACAATCCGCGAATTAGGGTATCAATTGCCAATACTGAACAGCCTATTTACTGCCGGGATATCTGGTTTGACTTTCGAAATAACAGGATAGGTGAAGCTATTGACTTAGCCGTTCGACTGTCAATGAAAGTTGCATCGTTCTCGAACGTTTTGATCCCTGATCACCTAATTCGTTCGTGAAATTACAGTTCGCGTGACTAATGTGCACACTATCTTGCTTCTCTGAACGTGGGGTTATACTCTCTATACAGTGAATTTGCTTTTCGGAAGATAAGGCCTTCGGTATGTAGCGTGTCTCTATACCAATATGTAACGTTCAGCAACGTTTTCACTCTGCACACTAATATTCGTACCATGAATTGAGGTGTCGATTACTAACACTGTTCAGTGAATTTACTCCCGGAATGCCAGGTCTGACTCTCGGAAACACACGATATGTGATGCTATTGACTTAGCTGTTCGAATATCATAGAATGTGGTAATGGTAACAAACTGATTTACCTATGATCATCTAATTCATACAAGAAATTGAGATGCCATCTATATAATGTATAGTATCGTCATTCTCTAAACACGAAGTTATACCATCGATGCAGGGCGTGTGGCTCTCGGAAGGTAAAGCCTTCGGTAATATGTTTGACACTAAACGAATAGGTATCGTTCTACAAAGCTTTGACGCTCTTCTTTAATATTCATATCATGAATTAACGCGTCCATTGGTAATACTGCACTGAGGACTGCCTCCCTGAATACCTGGTTTGACTATCGGAATATCAGGATCGGTGAAGGTACTGATTTGGCTTTGCGATTCTCAAAAGGGCGATAACGTTCTTGAACCGATTGACTCGCGGTCTCATTATTCATCCGTGAGATTGTGGTGCCCGTACTAAAATGAATACAAATTTTCATCTATAAACTCGTAGTTATATCATCGATACACCGGGTTTGATTCTCGGAACGTAAGGCCTTGCGAAAATGATTGACACTACAACAATTGGTAACGTTCTTCAAGCGGTATGACGTTCTACTTTACTATTCAAACCGTAAATTAAGGTGCCTATTGACAGTTACCACCTTCTCTGAGAGTCGAACAGCTGAGTCCATAGTTTCACCAATATTTGTGATTCCGGGGGTAAAGCCTGGTATTCCGGTGGTAAATCACTGAGCGGTATTAGTAATAGACACCTTATACCACGGTTGGAATATTAAAAAACAGCGCTACCCCGTCTTAGAACGTTACCAGTGGCTATAATGTAAAACATTTTTCAGAAAACGTTACCGTCCGAGATGCTAACCCTCCGTATCGAGAGGACAACTTCGTGTTTAGAGAAAATCGTCAGTATACGATTTAGTGACGGCACCTTAAGCACGTGTATGAATCAGAATATCGATAGGCAAACCATTCGATAACGTAACCGACCTCATTAATGTTCGAGCGGCCAGGTCAATAGCTTCACCTATCCTGTGATTCCGAAATTTAATCCGCATACTCCGGGAGTAAATGTGTTGTACAGTAGTGGCAGTAGATACCTCGATTCACGGTTTGAATGTTAAAGCAGGCCGTCAAGCCGTTGTAGGAAATTACTTATACGTGAAGGGTTGAACTCTTTACAGAATGCCTTACCCATCCAAAAACTGACCAGCTGTATCGAAAGTTTCACACCGTGTTCAGTTGTACGAACTGTTATTCATTTCAGTTACGGGCACCTTCATGTCATACATGAATTAAGAGATGGAGCGTCAAACAGCTCGAAAACTTTACCAACTTCTGTGAGAGTCGAACGGCGAAGTCAATAGCTTCAGCTATCCTGCGATTCGGAGAGTCAAACCAGGTATTCTGGGATTAAATCCGCAGCACAGTATTGGCATTAGACACCGTATATCTCAGCTTGAATACTAAAGCAGAGCGCCAAACCATTTGAGAACGATACTAACTTGTATCGAGTCAATCGTTCTAACGAAGGTCTTACCTTGCGCGAAACTCACCAGCCTCAACGAGAATATAAGATCGAATTCCGAGAAAGAAATTAATATTCATTTCAGTGACGGTGACATTAACTTCGTGTGTGAATTAGAAGGTGGAGTGTCATACAGTTCGTGAACGATGGCACCTTCTGTGAGAAACGATCGGCTACGTCAGTAGCTTCAGCAATCCTGTGATTTGGAGAGTCTAATCAGGTATGCCCGGAATAAATGCGCTCTACAGTATTGGCAATAGATACCCTAATTCGTGGATTGAATATTAAAGTACAGTGTCAAACCGATGTAGATCGTTACAAATTGATATGAAGACATCCTTTTTCCCGAAAGCCTTACCTTCCAAGAAGCTAACCCGCTCTATCGAAATTATAACTTCGTGTCCGGGTAAGAAAAATAGTATACATTATAGGGACAGGCACCTTAATTTCTCACGTCAATTATAAAGATAGAGTGCCGAACAGTTCGAGAACGTAACCACCTTCTTTGAGGATCGAACGGCCATGACAATAGCAACCCCCATCATGTTAATCCGAACGTTAAACACGGTATTTCGAGAGAAAATTCGCTAAAGGGTATTGGCATTAGGCACCTTATATCACGACTTGAATATTAAAGCAGAGCGAGAATCCATTTGAGAACGTTTGCAACTTGTAGCGAGTCAAACAATTTCCGAAAGCCTTACATGCGGTGAATCTAACCCGCTGTATCGAGGGTATAACACCATGTTCAGTGGGACGAATTCGCACACGTGTTAGCGACTCGCATATCAATTTCAGCCATGGATTACAAAACCGGGGGTCAAAACGTTCGAGAACGTTAGCACCTTCTACGGAGTTCGAACGCCTATGTTAGCAGCTTCACGCATCCTGGGATAACGCGAGTCAAAATAGGTACGCCGAACGTAAATGCCCCGTACAGTATTGGCAATAGACACCGCAATTCACGGTTTTAATATTAAAGTAGAGATGTACACAATTTTAGAAAGTTCCCAGTTGATATATAGTCATAGGGTTTACCGAAACCTTTGCCGTCCGACAATCTAACCCGCCATATTGAGAGCATAATTTCGTGTTTATAGAAACACATTGGTATAAATTTGAGTCACGGGAACCTTAATTTCATGTTTGAATTAGAAGAACGAGTGTCAAACCGTTCGAGAACGATAACACCGTCTGTGAGAGACGAACGGCTAAGTTAATAGCTGCACTTATCCAGTAATTCCGAATAACTTATCCAGTATTCCGTTAGTAAATCGGCTGAACATTATTGGGAATTGACACTTTAAATCACGGATTCAATATTAAAATAGAGCGTCACACCGCTTGAGAATATTACCAATTTCTATAAAGTCAAACGCTTTAGAGGAGACTTTTCCGTCCGGGAATATTGCCGGCTGTATCGTGGGTATTACATTGTGTACAGAGAAACAAATTAAGATTCATTTTAGTGACAGGCACCTTTATTTCATGTATGAATTCGAAGGTCGAGGGTTCGGGATCGAACTCGGGACCGTTACCACCTTCTATGATATTCGATCCGCTATGTCCAAATCTTCACCTATCCTGTGATTCGGGGAAGCATTTCAGGTATTCAGGGAGTAAAGCAGCTGAAGAGTATGGGCAATAGACACTTTATATCACGGTTTGAATAATAAGGCAGACCGTCTACCAGTTGTAGATCGGTATCGAAAGGATAACTTCTTTCTCAGAAAAGAACATTAGTATACTGTTTACTGATGGACACACCAATTTCATGTATGAATTAGATGATCAAGTGTGAAGCCGCTCCAGAACGATCATACCTTCTTAGTGAATCTCACAGTTATGCCAATCGCTTAACCTACCCTGTGATTTCGAGAACCAAACCAGGTATTGCGGTAATAGTTGCATTGTACATTATTGACAATAGACACTTTAATTGAAGGAATAAATGTCAAAGCCGACCGTCGACACGGTGTAGAACGCTACTCATTTGGGACTGCGACAACTCTCTTACAGAAGGCTTTACCATCCGAGAAGCTAACACACCTTGTGGTCAGTATAACTTCGTGTACAGCGATGCTAATTAGTATCCATTTGATTGACAAGCACCTTATTTTCATGCATGAATTCGAAGATCGAGTGGCAAACCGTTGGAGATCGTTACCACCTTCCTTGAGAGTCGCACAGCTAAGCCAATAGCGTCTCCTACCCTGTTATACCAAGGGTCAAACCAGCAATACCCGGAGGATATCCGCTGAAAGGTATTGGCAATAGGCACCGCAATTCCTGGTATGGATATCAAATTACTGAGTCAATCCGACGGCGAATATCACCAATTCGTATTAAGGCATTCCTCTTACCGAATACCTCACTTCCCGTGTAACATACCCGCCATATCAAGAGTATAGCTACGTGTACAAGGAATCATATTATTATACATTTTAGTGACGAGCTCCTTAATTTGATGCACGAATTAAAAGGTCGAGATTCAAATCGCTCGAGAACGTTACAACTTTCTGTGAGAGGCGAACGGTTAAGTCAATACCTTCACCCACCCTGCGATGCCGAGAGTCAAAGCAGGTATTCTGGAAGTAAATCCGCTGAACACTATTAGAAATAGACACATTAAAGGCAGACAGTCAAACCGTTGTAGATCGTTACCGACTGGTATAGAGTCAAACATTTTACTGATAGCCCACCCTTCGGTGACGCTATCCTGTCGTATCGAGAGTATTACTTCGTGTTCAGTCGACGAAATTAATAAACACTATCATGACACGCAAATTAATTTCATTATGAACATGAATACCGAGTGTCAAGACGCTCCAGAACGTTGTCACCTGCAGTGAGAGACGAACGGATAAGTGATTAGCTTCACCTACCCAGAGATTCCGTGAATAATAACAGGTATTCTGGAAGAGAATACGGTGAAAATTTCTGGCAGTGGACACCTTTGTTCACGGTTTGAATACCACTGTAGAGGGGTAAGCAATCGGGGAACATTTGCAAGTGCTATAAAGTCATACTTTTTATTGGTACGTTATCTTCCGAACCCGTATACCCTTGTAGCGAGTGTCTTGCATAGTGCTCACGGAAACAAGCTATTAGACACTTTAGCAGACGGAGACTGTATTTCCATTTCTGAATAGCAGAATCGATAGCCAAATCACGCAAGAGTGTTACCACCTTCTTTGGGATTCGAGCAGCTAAGTTAATAGCTTCAAATATCCTGGCATTCCGAAAAGTAAACTAGGTACTCCGGGTGTAAATTCGCTGAACGGTATTGGCAATAGACGTGGAGTAGGGAGGCTAGCCACCGGAGAACATTTCCTAGTGCTTTAAAGTTATACTCTTTACCGAGTATCTTACCTTCCGTGAACCTAACTCGCTGTATCGAGAGTATAAATTTTTGTTCAGAGAAGCAAGGCTGTATACATTCAAGTGACGAGCCCCTTAGTTTCATGTATGAATTAGAAGATCAAGTGCCGAAACTTTCGAGAACGTAACCACCCTCTATGAGAGTCGAAAGGCTACGTTGGTAGCTTTGCACATGCTGTGATTCATGCAGTGAGTAAATCCACTGAACAGTTTTGGTAGTAAACGACATAATTCACGGATTCAATCTTAACACGTTGACGCATACGTGGATATTCGGTGTCTGTTCCGTGCGGCGGCGCTTCAACTAGTGGTCCGCTCCATGGTGCGGCGCGGCACCAAATTATACTGTTCAATGCTTGCGCCCTAATGCCAACTAGCACGTTAGGAGGAAGCTAACTTCCACTTTGACTCTTCGGCGTTTCGATGATTTATTTGCTCTCTTCGACGATTGGATAACTCCTTTTTACCGTTTTAATGGAATTTTTTTGCTTTCTCCACGATTTTCCATGATGCGTTTTGAAAACCCGTGGAGATGGCTAAACAGGGGAAACCTTCCATTATATGAGTTTTGGGATCACGGGCGTTCCCTTGATCTTCGCATTGTCCATCGTGAGGGCGGATAAGTCCTCTCACGCGAGGGGGTGGTGGTGGAGAGATCCCACTCCTACAAGGTGAAGCGCCGATACATCAGGCACGTAGTATGTATAAATTACATGCCACCCAAGCGCGGTGACCCGAGCACTTTCCGTTTGTGTGGCCACTCGATATTTATGACCACGCGCTGGGGAACGTCCTCGAGTGTAGAGCACGTGGCCCTCCCCCTGGCCCATTGTCAGCCAAGTTCTCCCTGCCAGAGCCCAAGTTCGGTCAAGTAGGTGTTTAACTTCTCGTGATTCGGACCACGAGAAGTTTACAACAGAAGTAATAGGACACTTCCAAACTCAATAATTCTCTAGAAATACTGCGACCGATTGTCGCACACAACGAAAATAGTTCTTGGACGTAGTGTAAGTTATATGCGTAAATTATGTTCATTGCGAGCGACAATTCCGTCGAATCCCCGACTAACGATTTCCAGGCGCCCTGGCAACTTGTAACATGCAAAAGGTCTCTGGGGCTCCGCACTAGAGTTTTGTCTCCAGGATCGCCAAAGAAAGGTATATTGCCGGGCTATGTCGCCGTGCACCATTGTGCGATTTTCCTGAAAAATTCCCTTTCCATTGGCCGATCGCGGGCCTAGGGGTGCCCACCAGCCTCTGGGCATTCGGCGGCCCAATTATACATTTAGGACCACCCACACGTAATGAGGGAAATCAGTGATTTCTGAGGGAACAAATTCTACCCAGCAGACACTTCTTATATAATGTGTGGCCTAGTAAGTGGGGGTGATCATTGGGAGTATAGGCAGCGACACGTGGTTTACGGAGAGTTTAGAGTTGACGGCAAGTGAAGAAGACTTTAGTTAGTGTGCGTGTTTGTAGTAGTTTGTAGTGTGCGTATTGTGGATTGTGCGAAGTTTTTATGAGGCGCGAGGTCAGTACAGTTCTGAAAGGTTCCCGAGTACACATTTCTTCCAGTAGGTATGAAGGTAGTATGAAGTTTCCTTCCTTCTAAAAAGGCGGTTATCATTTTTCATTTGTCATTTTTGCCCATCTAAATATTAGATACAAAGGATATGGAATTCAGAAATTCGTCTGATGAACCTGTATCTGGAATCATGCGAAAGGGATGACGAAATAGAATACTTTCATCATCATCATCGACACGGCAACCGATAGGAGTACCACGGAGGAAGAAGTTTCGGAGTCTCGTTTAGGGGATCAATATGATGATGCGGAATGACGGAAAATAGAAGAAAAATTTGCATCAGGGGAAAAGTGTTCAGAAGAAGAAGAGCTACTGATCAAGTAGACGGACTGCGTCGATCCTGTTGCATTATATAAATTATTTTTCGCGGACGTGATATTTGAGATCATCGTTGAAGAGACGAATAGATACGCTGCCCTGTGAAAAGCGAGTGCAACATATGGCAGGATACAACATCAACCAGCATGGAACCCCATTACAAAAAGTGAATTGAATACCTTTATTGGTATCGTGCTTGTTATGCTGGTAGTGCAGGTTCCCGAAATTGGATTATATTGGTCCAAAAAAGGCGATGCATGCGAATGCGCGTATAATAAAAGCAATGAAACGCGATCGATTCTTGGCTATATTGAAGTACTTGCACTTTTCTGATAATGTTACAGCTAAAACCGAGAATCAGTTACACAAAATGTGGAATGTAGAGGATAAAATTCATTGTGCATTCCAAGATGCAGTAAAACCCGCTAAAAGTATAGTAATTGACGAAATAATGGTTCCGTGGGAAGGACACCTTAATTTTCGTCAATATATACCATGTAAGCG
This sequence comes from Lasioglossum baleicum, assembly GCF_051020765.1. Classification (NCBI taxonomy): domain Eukaryota; kingdom Metazoa; phylum Arthropoda; class Insecta; order Hymenoptera; family Halictidae; genus Lasioglossum; species Lasioglossum baleicum. The sequence goes on along the minus strand of NW_027471770.1, from coordinate 12,173 downwards.
GCACAAGTACGGACTAAAACTTTACGAACTCTTCCCTCCGAATGGATATACATATAATGTGCATATTTATTCCGGAAGGAATGAAATGTGAATTCTAAAAGCACTCATCTTCTCATGATGTGGTCATGACATTGATACGAGATCTATTATTCGAGGACAGGATTTTAATTACCGACCGTTTTTATACATGTATTCCTTTAGTCGAAGATCTTCTCACGAAAAGCACATATATTTGCAATACAGTCAAAATAAATAGAAAGTTTCTACTGCCACAGGCAAAGCAGAAACAGAAACGGGGCTACATTATATCTCTTGAAAATCGGAGCGGCGTGAAATTTTTAAAGTGGACCCACAAAGGTCCCATCTGTGTGTTAGCCACTTCGAGATCTCACAATTGCGCCATTATTCGTGGCAAAGATGATAAATTAAAACCAGACACCGTTTTTTCTTACAATAGTGCGATGAAGATAGCTGATATATCAGATGAAATGTGATCCTATTATAAATGTTTACGAAAAACGGTAGAATGGTATAGAAAAGTTATTATGGAGCTAATATCCGGGACCTCATTAGTATATGCATGGTATATCCCCAAACAGTGGGGAGCCACGCGTTATCAATTCTATAATTTAGAGAGAAAATTATTGATTATCTATTGAAGAGTGTTGAGAATCCCTCTAGTGAAGAGAAAATAGGAAGTAGACGGAAAAACATTTTTAAGTTCACTCCAAGGACCCGCGAGGAAGATGAGGGGACGATGTATAGATTGTTGCAAACGCTTAAAAAACCTAAAGGGTACATAGTACGCCACAAACGAAACAAATGAAGTAGTGACCTATTGTAGCAGTTGTCCGGATAAGCCGGCACCTTGTTTAAAATGTTTTAAAAAATTGCATCGGTAACATAAGTCGTTTTATTTTATTATATTTAATGAATTAATTAAATTGTACGTTACGTATTTTGTGTCAAATATTTGATTATAAGGAAGAAATGTTAATGTATAATGTTAAATTAAGAAAATAACATTTTGTACTACGCATTTATTGATTAACAAACGTGGCCCATCGACGATGCATGCCGCCCCACGGAACAATTTAGTATGGGCCACCGGCGGTTCATGCCGCAGCAGGGAACTGAGTCAGGCCGGAGTCAACGTGTTAAGTTACAGTATCTATAAATATATGGACGACTGGGAAGAAACGCATACGATACATTATCAAGATAGGAGAAATTAACGAAGATAATAAAGTAGTGTCGCTCTGATCAACCGAACGTAACTTCAAGACCACTCTAGCCCTGTCGCAGTGGAAGCGTATATACGAAAACAGACAATCAGGTAAAATATCAATAAGTTTAGCAAAATAGTATCATAAACGTAAACTCAGATAACTCCGAAGACACTTTCATTCGGAAATACTGTTTTTCAAACTAAAAGTTGATAATTATGTAGAAAATGGGAAATACAACAGCAGGAAATAACATTGTGTATAAATGGATGGAAGCCAGGGAAAATGCATGCGGTACAATGTCAAGGTTTGGAAAATTAACGAAAATCTTCCAGTCGTGCCACACGGAGCTGCTGTACGCAATTAAATGACCTCGCCAGTCATATCACTCCGGCAGCGTATGTACGTGTACAAGCATTCGTATAGAATAACAACAAATTTATGACAGTATTGCCTTAAACGTACAATCAACTAATTAGAGAGACACATTTTCTAATAAATACAGATTCTGAAATTAGAAAAATATCGAAAATATCATAACTGTAAATTACAGTATGCAGAATTAAATACAAAGCTGCGAACGAATTCATAAAATACAATATTAAGTTTCAAGAAATTAACGAATACTGTACAGTGGTGTGACTCCGATCTACGGTACGTAGCTACAAACCCACTCCAGCCGTGTCACTCTAGGAAGCGCAGGTGCGTATACAACCAATCATGTAAATTAAAAATAAGCGTATCAAAATAATGTCATACACGTGCGCTCATCTAATTCCAGAGACACTTTTACTAGGAAATACAATTTTTTACATAAAAAATTGGAAATTATTATTAAAATCGAAAACATTATAACTGTAACTTGCAGTGTGCAGAAATGAATGGAAGACTGCGGAAAAATGCATACGGTACGATATCATGGTTAGAGAATATAACGATGATCAATCACTAGTTTCGCACCGACTTAGCGAACGCAGCAACTAACAACTCCAACCGTGTCCCTCCGGAATCGTAGGTACATACGCATACAATCGCATAAAATAACAGTAAGTTTAGCAAAATAACGTACAAAACGTACAATGATACTATACCAAAGACAGTTTTGCAACGGAATACGAATTTTTATACCGAAAATCGAAAATTTTGATAAAAATTGAAAGCCCCATATCAGTAAATTACAGTAAGCTAAATAAATGTTCGACCAGGAAAAAACGCATACAGTACAATATCAAGGTTGAAGAAATTATCATCCAAATCATATAACTCATAATATATCATTTAAAATAACAATGAATTTAACAGAATATTGTCATAAACGTACACTCAACTAATTCCAAAGTCACTTTCACAAAAAAAGATGTAAAATTTATTATGCTAAAAATTGAAAATTTTGAAATAGGAAACGAAAATATCAGAATGGTTAGTTACAGTATGTAGGCATCAGTATAAGTCTCCGACAGAAACCAATTGGCACAATATCAAGGTTCTACAAATTAACAAGCACTCTACAGCAGTGTCGCTCCAATCTAGCGAACGCAACTACAAGGCCATTCCAGTCGTGTCGTTCCGGAAGCGTAGGTTCGTATACAGATGGTCATATGGAATAACTATGTGTTTAACAAAATATTATCATAAAAGTACACTCATCTATTTCCGACGGCACATTTCCTGAAAAATACAATTTATTAAATTATTAATTGGAAATTATGCAAGAAAACCGAACGCATCGTAACTGTAAATTACGGTATGCGTAAATAAATTGAAAACTGTGAAAGAATGCATACGGTAAAAAAGCGAGGTTAACGAAAGTAACGTGGACCATTCAGTAGTGCCACTTCGTACTGCAGTACGCAGCTACAAGAACAGTGCAATCGGATCGCTGCGGCAGCGTACGTACGCGTGCAGATAATCATGCAAATAACAACAAATATAACGAAATATTGTCATAATCGTACACTCAACTATATTCATAGGCACTTTTACTATGATATACAACCTTTTCAACTGAAAATTGAAAATTTTTAAAGAAATCGAAAATATCTCAACAGTGAATTACAGTATGCTCTTATAAGTGGACGAATGGGATCAAATGCATACGGTACAACATCTAGGTTAGGGAAATTAAAGAATTAATTAAAATTATTAAAATTAAAATTATTATTATTAATAATTATAATTATTCAAATTAAAATTATTGATTAAATTAATTAAAATTAAAGTAAAGAAGACTGTAGTGCAAAACCGATATGCCATATACCACTACAGATTCACTTTAGGCGTGTCGCTCTGGAAGCGTTGGTTTGTATTCAGAGAATCATATATACAACAACGAATTAAACACAACTTTGGCATAAAGGCAGACATATCTAATTCAAAAGACACATTTACTACGAAGTATAATTGTTTAAGTTAAGGACTGGAAATTATGAAAATTTTGAAAATTTGAAAATATAGAAAAGAAAACGAAAATATCATAATAGTAAATAAAAGTATGAATAAATATATTGATGACTGGGGAAAAATACACACAGCACAATATGAAGGCTATAGAAATTAACATAGACCTCCAGCAGTGTCGCTCCGTTCTAGCGAACGCAACTACAAGACCATTCCAGTCGTGTCTTTCTGGACGGGTAGGTACGTATACAGACAATCACATAAAACAAAATTAAGTTTAGCAATTTATCGCAATAAACGTACACTGAACTAATTCCTAAGACACTTCCCCTATGAAATACAGTTTTTTGGTATAAAAATTGAATGTTTTGAAAAAAGACAATTACCATAACAGTAAACTACAGAATATATAAGTAAGTGGAAAACTGCGATACAATGCATACGGTAGAATATCAAGTTTTGTGGAAATATCGATGGTCACACAGTATTGTCGTTCCAATATACCGAACGGAATTACAGGACATCGCCAGTTGTGTCTCTCCAGAAGCGTAGGTACGTGTGCTGTCAGTCATGTAAGGCAACCAAGAAATCATCGAAATATTGTAATAAACGTACACCCAACTAATTCCACAGACACATTTCCTAAGAAATACAATTTTTCATACCAAGAATTGAAAATGTTCTAAAACATCGACAATGCCGTAGCAGTATATTACATACTGTATAAATAAATAGAGAGCTCTGATCGAATGCATATGGTGCAATATTAAGGTTAAAGAAATTAGCGTAGGCCGTGCCATAGTGTCGCTCCGATCTTTCGTGCGCAACTAGGGGACCACTCCACTCGTGTCGCTCCGGCAGCCTAGGTACGTATACCGACAATTATATAAAATAACAATAGGTATAACAGAATAATGCCATAAACGTACACTCAGCTAATTCCAAATACACCTTTTCTAAGGAATACAATTTTTTATAATAAAAATCGAAAATATGGTAAGAAATCCAAAATATCAAAATCGTATGTTACAGAATGTAGACATAAATAGAAAACACCGAAACAATGCAATCGATATAGGTATAGAAATTAACAAACACCATACAGCAATGTCGCTCCGATCTAGCGAGCATAACTACAGGACCATTCCAGTGGTGTCGTTCCGGAAGCGTAGGTACGTAATAGCAATCGTTTAAAATAACAGTAAGTTTAACAAAATACTATATAAATGTACAATCAACTAATGCAAATGACACTTTTGCTAGGAATTACAATCTTTTAAACTCAGAATTGATAATTTTGAAAAAAATCCGAAATATCAAAACAGTAAATTCCTGTATGCATTAATAAATGGGAGACTGGGATAAAATGCATACGGTACAAAGTCAAGGTTACAGTAAATAACAAATACTGTACAGCAGCATCGCTCCGATCAAGTGAATGCAACTACAAGATAACTCCAGCCGTGCCGTCCCGGCAGCGTAGGTACGTATATAGACAATTATATAGAATAACACCAATTCCAATGTTATATTGTCGTAAACGTACACTCTACTAATTCGAAAGTACTGTTCCAAACAAATTTATTTTTAAAACTAATAGTTGGAAATTAGGAAAAAAATCGAAAATAACATAACCGCAAATTATAGTATGCACATTACATGCAAAACTGGAAAAAAATGCGTAAGTGGCAAAATCAAGGTTAAAGAAATTAACCAAGCCCATTCAGTAGCTCCATTCCGATATAGCGTACGCAACAATAAGACAACTCCCGCTACGTCCCTCTGACAACGTGTGTAAGTATAGAGACAATCATATAAAATAACATCGAGCTTAAAAAAATATGGTCATATACGTAATCTCACCTGATTCAGGAGACCCTTTTCGAAAAAAATACAATTTTCCTATCAAAGAGTTGGACAATTTTGAGGAGAATCGAATATATCGTAACAGAAAGTTACAGTATATAGAAATATGTAGAAAACTGCGAAGGAACGCATAAGGTACAAAATCAAGGTTAAAGAAGTTAACGAGTACCACACAGTAGAATAGCACCCATCGAACCGAAAGCAACTGCAAGACCACTCCATTCGAGTAGCGCTGGAAGCGAGGTACGTGTGCAGACAATCATATAAAATAAGAACAAGCATAACTAAATATTGTCGTAAATGTAAACTCAACTAATTCCATAGACACTTATCCTGAAAAATACAGTTTTTGAATTTAAAGACTGGAAGTTATGAAACAAATCGAAAATATAATAAAAGTAAACAGAAGTATGTAGAAATAAATGGAAACCAGCCAAGCAATTATTGCGGTACATTGAAAAGGCTAAAGAAATGAACAAAGACCGTACGCTATTATCGCTTCCGACCTGCCTTCGCAATACAAGGCATCCACAGTCGTGTCGCATAGGCACCATAGTTTCGTATACAGACAATCATATAAAATGACAACAAATTTAGATAAGTATTGTCTTAAACATGCAATCAACTAATTACAGGGACACTCTTTCTAATAAATACAAATTTAGAAATTTAGAAAAATATCGAAAATATCATAACTGTAAATTAAAGTTTGCATAAGTAAGCACAAAACTGCGACCGAATGCACGCAGAACAAGATCAAGGTTAAAGAAATTATCGGAAACTGTACAGTAGTTTGTCTCCGATGTGTCGTACGCAACTGCAAGCCAAATCAGGTCGCTTCGATCAGGCAGCGTGGGTGCGAATACAGATAGACGTGTAATGTAACAATAATCTTATCAAAATATTGTCATAAATGTAAACTCAATTCATTCCAAAGACACTTTTACTATGGATAATAGTTTATTAAATTAAAAATTGCAAATTTGGAAAAAATTGGAAATATCATAATAGACAATTACAATATTCATAGATAAATGTAGGACTGACAAAAATTCACAGGGCACAGTATCATGGTCAAAGTAGTTATCGAAGTCCATCCAGTATACTGCTTCGATTGGCCGTCCGCAACTGGAAGTCCACTCCAGCCGTGTCGGACTGCGATCGTAGGTACGTTTAAAGACAGTCATATAAGGTAATAAAGAATTTGACAAAATATTGTCATGAACGTACACTACTAATGCGAAGGCAATTTTCCAGTACAATTTTTTCACTTAAGAATTGGAAATTTTGAAAAAAATCCAAAACATCACATCAGTAAATTACAGTATGTATAAATAAATGGCTCACTGGGGAAAAATGACTACGCTTCAAATTCAAGTATAATCAAATTAACAAAGACCACCCGCTAGAGAGGCTCCGATCTGTCGTGCACAACGTCAAAACCTCGCCGGTCGCGTCGCACCAGAAGCATAGGTACGGATAGAGACAATACTATAAAATAACCAGGAACATAACAAAATATTGTCATAATCGTACATTCAATGTCATCACTAATTCCAAAGTCACGTTTACTAAGATCAACAATTTTTGAAATTAAAGATTAGAAATTATGAAAAAAATCGAAAATGTCATTCCAGTATATTACAGTACGTATATACAAGTGAAAGACTGGGAAACAACGCATACGGTACACAATCAAGGTTGTAGAAAATAACGAACACCATCCAGTAGTGTCGCTTCCATCGTCGTACGGAACTACAAGGCCACTCCAGCCCTCTTGCTCCTGCGGCATAGCTATGTGCACAGAAAATCATATAAAATGACAATGAGTTTTATAGCATAATGTCATAATCGTACATTCAACAGTTTCCAATGACTATTTTTCAAAGGAAAACAATTTTTCGGACTTAAAATTGAAAATATTGAAGGAAATCGAAATTATCTAAACTGTAAATTACAGTCCGTATAATTTAATGGAAAACTGCGGAAGGGTGCATACTGTACATTACCAAGGTTGGTGGAATAATCGAACATCATCGATTATCATCTACCGATCGCAGCTGCAAGACGACCGCACCGGTATCGATTAGGAAGTGTAGGAACGTATACAGCAAATCATACATAACAACAACAAATTTAGTAAAATATCGCGATACACGTACACTCAACTAATTCCAATGATAGTTTATCCCAAAAAATAAAATGCTTGAAGTTTAGAATTGGGAATTACGAAAATGTCGAAAATATCACAATAGTATGTTGCGGTATGTAGAGAAAGATAGAAGAATAGGAAAAAATGCAACCGCAATAATATTAAGGTTAAAGAAATTAACAAGGACCATTCAGCAGTGTCACTCCGATCATATTATCGTTACAACAACACCAATCCAGCTATGTCGCTCCGGAAGCGTAGGTACACATAGGGGCAGTCCTATAAAATGACAAAAAATTCAACAAAGCAGTGCCATAAACGTACACTCTACTAATTAGAAGGTACGTTTCCTGAAGGATATAATTTTTAAAACTAAAAATTGCAAATTTGGAGAAAAATCGATAGTATCGTTACAGTAAATTACAATATGTGTAAATTAATGGAAGACTGGGGAAAAATGCATACGGTGCGGTATTAAGGTTAAACAAATTGACGAAGATCATACAGCAGTGCCACTTCGATCTGTCGTACGCAACTACAAGACCTCACCAGTAGAGTCGCTCCGGAAGCGTAGGTACGTATACAGACAGCTGTATAACTTAACAATGAGTACATCAAAATATTGTCATACATGGATGTTTTAATAATTAAAAGGACACTTTTACCAGAAAATACAATTTTCTAAACTGAAATTGAAAATTAGAAAAAGTATCGAGAATAACATAACCGTAAATTAGAGTATGTACAATACATGCAAAACTGCGAAAAATGCATGCGGGACAAAATCAGGGTTAATGAAATTAACGAAGACCATTGAGTATGCAGCTCCGATTTGCCGTACGCGCCGACAAGTCCAGTCCAGCCGTGTCCTTCCGGCAACGTAAGTACCTATAGAGAATAACATATAAAGCATCACCAAGTTTTACAAAATAATGTCCTGAACGCACAGTAGACGAATTATAAAGGCACTATTACAAGAAGGTTAAATATTTTTTCATTATAAATTGAAAATTTCGGAAAAACTGTAAATATCATAATACCAAAGTGTAGTGTGTAGAAATAAATAGAAAACTGCGCTATAATGCATACGGTACAATATTAAGATTAGTGAAATAATCAGAGAGCACACAGCAGTGTCGCACCGATCTAACGAACGCTACTACATGAGCACTGCAGCTGGGTCGCTTCAGAAGCATAGGTACGGATAGAGACAATCCTATAGCATTACCAAGAATTTAACAAAATATTGTCATAGAGGTACACTCAACTATTTCCATAGATCCTTTTCCTATGAAATACAATTACTTACACTAAAAATAGGATATTTTGAAGTAATCGAAAAATCATAACTGTAAATTATAGTATGTAGAAGCAAGTAGAAATCTGTGAAAGATTGCATACGGTACGATATCAAAGATAACGAAATTAACGAAAACGTCGATAATGTCCATCCGTTCGACCGTACGCAACGGCAGGACCACTTCAATCGTGTTGCTCTGCCAGCGCAGGTACATTTAGAGGCAATCATATAAAATAACAAAAAATGTAACAAAATATTGTCATAAGCGCACGCACAAATAGTTCCAACGACACACTTACTACGAAATACAATTTTCTCTACTAAAAATAGAAACTTTTGAAGACAATCGTACATGCCGTATCAGTACATTACAGTGTACGGAATGTAAAATATATCTATGAAAGAATTAGTACGCTGCAATATTAAGGATACAAATACTAACAAAGACCATAGAACACCGTGGCAACGATCTACCGAACGCAATTACAAGGCCAATTCAGCTGCCCTCTCGCTCAGAAACGGTATGCACGTATGCAGGCAATCGTGTTAAGTAGCAGTAATATTAAGAAAATAATGTCATAATCGTACAGATCACTAATTCCAAGTAGACATTTACTATGAAATACAATTTTTTATACCAAAAATAGAAAATTTAAAAATAAATCGAAATGTATATATAAATGGAAGGACGGTAGAAATGCATACGGTACTGTATCAGGAATATAGAAATTAATCCAGTAGTGCCGCTCTGATGTACCTTACGCAACTACCAGACAACTCAAGTCGTGTCTTTACGGAAGCATAGGTGCGTATACAGACAATCGTATAACATAACAATAAGATTAACAACATAATGTCAATGACGTACACTAAACTTATTACAAAGGCACATTTACTGAGAAATACTATTTTTAAAAGTAAAAATTGGAAATTACGAAAAATATCCAAAATACCAGAACAGTAAATTACAGCATGTGTAGACAAATATAAAACTGCGATAGATTGCATACGGTGTAGTATTGTAGTTAATGAAATCAACGATGGCCGTCCAGTAGTGTCATTCCGCAGTGCCGTACGCAACTACAAGAGGAGTGCGTTCGAGTTGCTGCGACAGCGTTCGTGCGCATGCAGACAATCATGCAAATAACAATAAATTTAACAAAATATTGTCATAAACGTACACTCAACTAACTAAAATGTCACATCTCGTGAGGAATATAATGTTTAAAACTAATGATTGAAAATTTTGAAGAAATCGAAAATAACATAACAGTGCAATACGGTATGTACAAATAAATGGGAGACTAGCAAGGAATGCATACGATAAAGAATCATGGCTAACGAAATTAACGAGGACAATCCAGTAGTGCAACTCCGAACTGCCGTAGACAACATCAAGTCATCGTCTGTCGTGTAGATGCAGGAGCGGAAGTACGTATACAGACAATCACATAAAATATCAATGTATATAAAATGATATTGTCATAAACCTAAACTGACATAATTCACAAGAAACTTTTACTAGGAAATACAATTTCTTATTATTGAAATTCAAAGTTTTTGAAAGCATGTTATGTATCACAATAGTAAACTACACCATGTAGAAATAAATAGAAGGACGCGAAAGAATGTATACGGAAAAATATTGTGGTTAAAGAAGTGAAAAAAGACAATCCAGTAGCGCCCCTCCGTTCTGTCCTACGCAACTCCAACGCCTCGCAAGTATTGCCCGTCCTACACCGTAGGTTCGCTTGCAGGCAATAATTCAATATACTGAAACCTGAAATAAAAATAAGTTTAACAAAATAATATCATAAACATACACTCAAGTAATTCCATGGACACCTTTACAATGAGATATAATCTTTTAAATTTAAATTAAACTTTTCGAAGAAAATCGAAAATATAATAGGATTAAAAAATCATAGTTATAAATACATGGAACACAAGAAAAAAATGCATACGGTACGAAATCAAGGTGAAGAAGTTAACGAAGCTCGAACTGATTTCCGTTCCGTTCTGCCGTACGTAACTACAAGACAACTCTTCCGTGTAGATCCGGAAGCGAAAGTGCGCCTACAGGATATTATATGAAATAAAAATAACTATAACTAAATAATGTCATAAACGTAAACTCTGCAAGTTCCCAAAGCACGTCTACTGAGGAATGAACAATTTTAAAATAAAAATTGAAAATTTTGAAAAAGAATTGAAAATATTGTAACATTAAATTACAGAATATATAATTAAATGGATCAATTCGGGAAACAATGTATATGGTTCAAAATGCTGGCCGGAGAAAGTAGGGATGACCATCCAGTATGACGCACCGATCTGCCGTACGCTACTACAGGTCTACTCCAGCCGTGTCGCTCCAGAAGCGAAGGGACGTACACAGACAATCATATAAAATAACAATAGGTTAAACAAAATATCGTCATAACTGTTCACTGAACCAATTACAAAAACACTCTTACAATGAAATTCAATCTTTTGATCCTAAATGAGAAAATTTTGAAAAAAAAATCGGAAATTTCATAGCAGTATATTACAGTACGAATACATAAATGGACAGCTAGGAAAAATGCATTTGGTACAATATTAATGTTAATAAAATTAAGAAAATCCATACAGTGGTTTCGCTCCGATCTCCCGAGCACAAATACAAGTCCACTCCAGTCCTTTCGATCCGTTGGTACGTATAAGGACTCTCATATAGAATATCAATGAATGTAACAAAATATTGTCATAAACATACACTAAAATAATTCCAAAGGCATTTTTCCAAAAAATACAATTTTCCAAGTTAAAAATTGGAAATAATATGAAAAATTGAAAGTATCACAGCAGTAAATCGCAGTATGTATAAATAAGTTGAAAACTGTGAAGGAATGCATGCGGTACAATATCAAGGTTAATGAAATTCATAAAGACCATATACAAGAGTCGCTCCTATCTTGTGAACTCATCTACAACATAACTCCAGTCGTGTCGCGCATGGCAGCGTAGGTGCGTATAGAGACAATCATTTAAAATGACATTAAGTTTAGCAATATTATATAATAAACGAGCACTCACATAATACCAAAGACACTTTTACTGATAAATACAATTTCTTAAACTAAAAATAGAAACATTTGAAAAAAAAATCCAAAATATCCAAGCAGTAAATGACAGTGAGTATAAGTAAATAGAAGTCTGCGAAGGAATACAAACGGTACAACATAGAGTT
>NW_027471769.1:0-20684 GCF_051020765.1 Lasioglossum baleicum | reverse complement strand
CTGCTTAAACGTACTTCATGCCCGTAATATACCCACGAACTTCGCCAAGGGAGCAAGTAGCCGCTATCTCGTCGCCTAGAACTAGAAGAATCGCTTGCAATAATACCGCATCGACCCGGCAAACAGAAAATTATGCATACAGAAAGAAACTTGCCAGCGAGAACGGTCGCCATTGTTCTCGCATTTCGTTAACGCATCCGCATCTAATTACCTATCCAGCCGAATAACCGATACAAATTGATCAATAATGCCAGCGGTGATACCGGCAAAAATACCCGGCGACAACCAGCAGTGATAATAAATTACCATCATGGTCGGCGCGAGATCAAAGAATCCGAATTCACTCTGTTACAGAGCATCGCGATCGCAGCGTCATTCTGGCGTTAGTTAGGTTAAATTAGGTTTGATTAAGTTAGGTTAGGTGAGAGGCGCAAAATTAAGGTTTTCACGGATGAAAAATATCAACGATATTGACGTCAATGTTCATCCTAAATCAACGAATAGAATTCATAATTTATCTTCTTACTAATCATCGCAATCGTAGTATCACTAATTTAGTTAGGTTAGGTTAAGTGAGAGGCCCAAAATTAAGGTTTTCTCGGATGAAAAGTATCCACAATATTGAGGTCAATGTTCATCCTAAATCAACGAATAGAATTCATAATTCATCCTCTTACTAATCATCGCAATCGTAGTATCACTAATTTAGTTAGGTTAGGTTAGATGAATGGCCCAAAATTAACGTTTTCTCGGATGAAAAATATTCACGATATTGACGTTAATGTTCATCCTAAGTTAACGAATAGGATTTATAATTCATTCTATCGCTAACCATTGCGATCACAGCGCCATTCAGGCGTTAGTTAGGTTAGGTTTGGTGAGAGGCCCAAAATTAAGGTTTTCTCGGGTGAAAAATATCCACGATATTGACGTCAGTGTTCATCCAAAATCAACGAATAGGATTCATAATTCATCCTCTAACTAATCATCGTAATCGTAGTATCACTGATTTAGTTTGGTTAGGTTAAATGAAAAACTCAAAATTAAGGTTTTCACGGTTGAAAAATATCTACAATATTGCCGCCAAAATTCAAAATTCTTCCTGTTACAAACCATCGCGATTACAGTGTCGCAGGCCGAGTTAGGTTAGGTCGAAATCTAATTAAAATAAAAATATTTACGATATTGGCGCCAAAATTCAAAATTTATTCCATCACCAACCATAGCGATCTAGAGCCGCAGACCGTGTTAGATCAGGTCAGAGGCCTAAAATTAAAATATCCACGGTATTAGCGCCAATGTTCATGGCAAACCGACGAATACGCCAATGGACACGCGAAGAACCATTGTTCATAGTCGTAAACGTCGAGAACACGCGGACTTATCGCCATTCGCACGCCTTTTCACGCTTTGTTTTCACGGTCGAACGGCAGTTAATGAATCCGCTGAAGCTCGGCGAAATATGCGTTAGCCAAGGATTTATTTATTTACCCTGGCGCGTTCTCAATGGCCGCATTATCCGGCTGAAACAATGGCGTCGCCGGTTTCGCAGCCGGATAGCCTGCATATGTAGAGGGTGTAATATCATAGCGGCGACACCGAGTTATTTCTATTATAGATACGCGTGTCATGGAACTCACTTACCTATGGTCTTGCGAATATTGGCGGACAGTGGACTAGTTGTTTCAAACGAGAAAAAAATAACGTAGCTGCTATTGAAGTTATCACTGAGAATCCTTTAGAGTCGAGTTAGAATTTAGTTCGAGGTTATGTTACTTCTATTATAGATACGCGTGTCATGGAACTTACATATCTATGGTCTTGCGAATATTCGCGTTGTGGACTAGTTCTTCCAAACGAAGAGAAAAATAACGTAGCTGATACCGAGATCCTTTAATCAAAATCGAGTTAGAGTTTTGTTCGAGGTTATGTCATTTTTATTATAGATAAGCGTGTCATGGAACCCACCTATCCATGGTCTTGTGAATATTCGCATCGAGTGGACTAGTTGTTCTAACCGAAGAGAAAAATAACGTAGTTAATACCGAAAGTATCACCATGATTCTTTAGTCAGAGTCGAGTTAGAGTTTTGTTTGAGGTTATGTTATTTCTATTATAGATACGCGTGTCATGGAATCAACGTACCTATGGTTCTGTGAATATTCGCGTCCAGTGGACTAGTTGCTCCAAACGAAGAGAAAAATAAATATCTGCTACTGAGATCCTTTAGTCAGAATCGAGTTAGAGGTTTGTTCGAGGTTATGTTATTTATATTATAGATACACGTGTCATGGAATTCACCTACCTATGGTCTTGTGAATATTCGCATCCAGTGGACTAGTTGTTCCAAACGCAGAGAAAAATAACGCAGCTGCTACCAAAGATATCACCGAGATCCTTTAATCAGAGTCGAGTTAGAGTTTAGTTCGAGGTTATGTTATTTATATTATAGATACACGTGTCATGGAATTCACCTACCTATGGTCTTGCGAATATTTGCCTCGAGTGGACTACTTGTTTCAAACAAGAAAAAAATAACGTAGCTGCTACCGAAGTTATTACTGAGAATCTTCTAGAGTCGAGTTAGAGTTTTGTTCGAGGTTATGTTATTTCTATTATAGATAGGTGTGTTATGGAACCAACGTATTTATGGTCTTGCGAATATTCGCGTCGAGTGGTCTAGTTCTTCAAAACGAAGAGAAAAATAACGTAGCTGATCACGAAAGGATCACCACGACACTTTAGTCATAGTCGAGTTATAATTTAGTTCGAGGTTATGTTCGATGTTAAAGTGGTCTGTTCAATGGGATGACTGGTGATTTTAACCGAAACTAATTTAAGAGAGATTTACTTCAAGCTTGGTAAGGTTACAGGAACGTTTAATTTTATGGTCCGTGTGAGGTTATGTTTGGTAACTAGTGTTGGGATTTTGGGCAGGATCATTTGATAAGACCATGTGTGAGTATGGTAGAAACTAATTTGCGGAACTTACTACAAATGGGAGAAGACGAGGACGTACTTGCGGGAACTAGATGGTTCGTTTAGCTCCAAGATTTGTTTGAGGTTATGTTTGTTAGCGAACGTTGGAAATATGAGAGACGTTATGCGACGAGATTTAACTGGATCGAATTTAAGAGCTAACTTATCCTAAACGAGGAAGAAACGAAGACCTATTCGCGAGAGATAGTTTCTGTGCTTAATTTTAACACTCGTTCGAGGTTATGTTCGCGAATAAATTTCAAGAATTACATTTCCGCGAGGTGGTTATCGCGTGACAAATTGACGCATAAATTCGACCAAACTTGATCTCGATGGAATTTACTTGAAACGAAAGAAAAATAGGAATGCACTTTCTGGGGTGCTAGGAATGCTTAATTTCGTGGTTCGTTTGAGGTTATGTTCGGTAGCGAACACGGGTTGTTTGATAAAACAGCGTGTAAATTTAACTAAACTTGACTAAAGCGAAATTTACATCAAATGCGAGGGAAATAAAAATCTTCCCTTGGAGTAGTTGCACTGTTTAATTCTAAGGTTTGTTTGAGGTTAAATTCGGTGGCAAATGTTGGGGGCGTGGTGTGTGGGTTGTTTGATAAAGTGGAAGGGTATTTTGGGAGAACCTGGTTCAAGAGAAATTCACTCCGAACCAAGAGAAAAATGAAAATATATTCCTAGGCTGCTTGGAATGCATAATTCTACACTTTATTTGAGGTTATGTTGGATTTCAGGTATTCGAATTGTACGACAAAAACCTGAAGAAAACTTTGGTCGAAAAGTTAACATTTAAAACGATTACAGGGAAATTAAATTGTAAATAGTTAATAATAATTTATAAACAATTTTTCCTACATTTAACCTCTTGACATACAAATTAAATACACGATGCGATTGAAAAATATTATTTTATTTCACTAAGTTGAACTAGAAAATGGAAGCTCAAAAGGAATATATATTTTTTTAAATATTGGATTTTTATTGATTAAATTGATTCATAAAACATATCTCTTGACATACAATGGAGAGAAATATTTACCAAAGTCAAAGAAGGGCCTTGAAATAAATGACGAGTCTAAGGGATTAATATTGATAGAAATAATACGAGAATATTTCAGTACAGAACGAGTACGTTTAAGTTAATCGCTAAAAAGTGAATTATTTCTAGTATTTAATTATTATCAATTATAACCGTAGAGATACTTCGGTTTTTATCAATTTTAGATCATGCTCGGGCAGTTTGCTTTTGTTTGAAACAAGCAAGCCTCGGGTGAGAATAATCAAGTTTTTATTCATCGTTGGCATCAACCGACGCATTTATATCAGGATACACTTGACAGGCTGATGGAGTGCTTCTTAAGCTTCCGGCTTAACTCGGACGCCTGTGTCCTAGGTTAAAAAACAGCCGCGTTCCTCTTTTTTTCTCTGTTTTCTTTTACGCGGACCGGTCGTAAATTTTGACAGCCATAAGTTTCTTAAACTTGCCCGATCCATAATTCGAGTTTAGAACCCGGTAACGCCGAAACTTTTTAATGTTCGAAGCTTAATGTCTAACTATCAAGTGACATTACGGCACTTAATTACGCGAAGATAACTTTTCTTCCGGCTACTTTACCGCGTTTTACAACCGCGGAGTACTTTTATCCACTTAACAGCGCGACTCCCTTATATTCGTGTCAAGATACAATCTCCCGCGACTTCCGTTTCGCTGTTTTTTAATATTTTTCCTTAATATCCGCAGGCACTCCCGTCGACACTTATCCATCTTGCGCAATTATTTCCGATACTTCCGATATTCCCGGTATATCTGTTATGGCATGCAGCATGCGTCCAATATCGGCGATATTAATTTCTACTATTTACCATATCTAATATCTCCGATATCCCCCGTCTACGATATTTATCCTTAGCCGGTGGAATATCTGAAAAATCGATCCGGCGTGTTTGCAATATCGCGGAAACGAATACGAATTAGCCGGCAGCGATCTGCAATCCCGAACGTTCTTAAATCCGCGTGGATACTATAAATCCTACTCGTCTCGCTTGGTGGATTTCAATTTAGAATCCGGAAAGGTACTCGGGGCGAGGTTTATTAAAAGCATGGCTAACATGTTAAGGTATTCGAATTCGAATCGGTTCCCGCGATTCCCGGCAAGTTTTTTGTCCACTCAAGGATTAAAGGCTTCCGCCGACAGGCTAATTAGCTTAGCCGTTATAGAACGGTTCTATCCTCGATCTGCCGGCGATCGATTATAGCTCGTTCCTGCCATTATTCGTCCCATTGACTCGTTCCGCCTCGAGCAAATATTGAATGGAATTTTTCATTCCATTTTCGATGATGTTCCCGAGCTTCCGCTGTTGATTTTCTGCCTGGTTTTATTCCAGCTTCCTCGAAATGCGATTCCGCGGAAGAGAGAGGAGAGAGAGAGAGAGAATAAAGTTCACGGTTAATGCCGGGATATCATCGGGAATACCGAGAAGTCGTTACTCGTTTCACCGCGGCTAATTAAAATAATTAAAGCCCGTTTTCGGCCCGTTTAATCATCGTTTAATCATCGTTGTATAGTCTCTTTATCCAGCTGGACTTCTTCGACGGAGATACGGATCGATCTGGTTGGCTGGCTTTCTCTCTCTATCTCTCTTTTGTTTTCGAATTTCACCCCACCCGCTGGTCAAAAGATTGTCTCGCGGCGAATAAAAAGGAAAATCGTAAACTGCTTTTATGACAGCGAACGTTCTATGAACGGCGGAAATTCGAAATGGAATTTTCAGTCCGATGTTTCTATAAAACTCTCCGGTCCGATACGTTGCTCGGAATAACACGCGTTTTAGGAAAGACAGAATACCAGATGCGAAGGTAAGTCTGCGAGCGCGTAAAGGGAAAACGGTCCGTTTGTAGTCAGACGCGTTTCGAAACCGTCGAAATTATATTCCCGTGTAACTTCCGCTAAATACGTTTCACAGGAATGATTCCATTAAGAAATGTACTCGCGATTCTGCAGCAATTTTATGGCTGTTTTCATTGCGAATATTTAACGATCGTTTCGCTTCCGTTTAATACAGTTATCGTTGCTTATATTTTCACGCGATAGCAGTAATACACGAATACAATTTTTATTCAATATATCGTTGATCGGTTGCTTTTCTCAGAGTTTATCTCGCGCCGCTGGTTATTTCTCCGGAATTAAATATGGAAGTGGAATTTCTTTGAAAATTTCATTTTTGTAGCAAAGTGGACACAATTTGAGGGATTTTGTTAGATAAATATTAGATAAAGAATGCATTAATCGAACCTGACGCGAAACAAAAGCGCAGATGTTAGTCAACAATGTCAACAATGTGTTAATATCAATAGCAATAATATTAATATTAACCCTTTCGCTACCGCGAACTTTTCCAAAAAATGTGATTATGAATTTATGATATATAGTTTAAATACGGAGGTATATTATATAAAAAACAGTTAAAATATTTTTTCATATGGCTTCTCAATCCTACATGCCTTTTCTCATATAGAAAACATATTTCCTATAAAGCACAGAAAATCAAATAGTCTTTTAACTTTCTTATAAAGATTTTTTATCCTTTTAACGCTCAGAAATTTTGCGTTTGTGATACCGAGAGCGTTTATAGACGCCCACAGTAGTCAAAGGTTTAATATAATTATATTTATTCCGCAATTAATTATATCAATACTATAAAAATGTTATATTTATATCTAAAAATAATCCTTTAATTAATAAACTATTTAGGACCATCGCGATAGCGATCAAGACGCTATTAACGACTAACAAAATTCCATTGACAAATCTCTATTATCAAAAGGATTATCAGAAGGATATTAAGATCAATTAATCGTATCAAATATAATGTAATAAACAAACAATAAACAATATATAATCATAATGAATTAAGATCAAAGAAATTAAAATCTGTATTATCTCTATTATTCGTCGTAATCAGGAACGCTATCGAAATATAATTTCGCGGATGATAAAACTTTTAATGCCGTTTGTACACGCGGGCGTACAACCATCGAGATTTTATGGCTGTCCGATACGAGGACGCTGCCCGGCACCGATCAAACGGTATCTACATCGAAAAAGGATCCTTCAATATGTTCTCTACAATACCTTCGTGCCATGCCAGAGCTCGTTCATTCAAAATTTCCAATAAATTTAAGCCAATAGAAAAAACACACATCGCCATCAGCCGTCGGCTGATACAGCGAACTTTCCATCGCCAAAATTACAAAAGCCACAAGCTCTCTGTTCAGGAACAACTTCGGATCCCCGTAGGTTCCGGCCACGATAGCCTCGCGACCCTAAAATAACACGAATACTACAACGATCAAACGAATCCTAGACGACCCTTCAATATTTTCTCTGCAGTGCCACTGTACGACGACCAATTCGTTCGAAACTTTCAACAAATTCGAACCAGTTCGAAAAACACGTCACCATCCAATGCCATAAGCTTGCAATCAGTGAAATTACGAAACCCTGGAATTCCCTTGTCGGAGACCAACCTCGGGACACTTTAAGTTCAAAGCTCGATAACTGTACAATCAAGTGACGCGAGTACTATGATCAGAGGACGATGTCGAAACCCTAACCGACCTTCTTCATTCTTGTTTCATGGTACTTTCCTGCTTGAAGGAAATTTTCGATTTATTTTATTCGATGGAAGAAATTAACTCGAAGAAGTCACTGAAATCACGGAATTAATTTACTCTTTGTTTGATAATAATCGTGTAACTAATCTAGATAGTGTAGATACTATATATATTTGCTATACGATCTTTGAAATAGTTTAAAAGCTACTCTTAATGCGCAAAATTTGTAATTATCTAATCTCAAAGATACGAGGTCTTTTCATTGGATAATTTTGGAAGATTTTAGGTGAAAATTTAAAAATTTGAATTTTTGTATCGTTCACGTGTTATTTTTGAATGAATTGAACTTCTAATATATTCTGTATTTAATTATGAAATGTGGAAAATATTTAAATATCTTTACTGGAAGTAGTCTCGATTGTTTAATTTCTATTCTTGAGTAGAAGTACTATTTTTTTTATGTATTATCATGCTACGAGTCAATTCAAGATCCACCCCTAATATATTAAATTTCCGATCATGAACTTTCGTGTCCCTCGTTCGAGAATAACCTCAAAATCCTTTAACCACAAAACCAATATTCCCATCGTGTCTCCATACTATCATATCAGGAATAATTTCAAAATGCACCTTTAACACGTTGAATATCCAATTACCACGCTGTAAAATCCCCAAATATCTCCTTCGAGCACAAAACGTAAAATTAATATCTTCACACTGTCGTGTCACGAATTAATTCAAAAACCATCCTAAGTCTGCTGCACATCCAATTACCAAACCTTCAAAATTAATTATCTATACATCTCCATCAATAAAATTTTAAAGAAACTTAACTCAACTCAAAACGTAAAATAAGTAACCTCATACTGTCCTATCACGAATTAATTCAAAAACCACCCGGAACCTGTTCCACATCTAATTACCAATCCTACAAAATCAGGTATAATTTCAACACTCGTAGTCCTCAAATCCTAAAACTGATATTTCTAAATATTAACCCTTTGCGGACGATCAACGAAGTCAATGATAAAATAATAAATAAAATAATTAAAAATGACGAACCGAGGGAAATTTTTTGAATTCAAAAATATGTTCAACATTCATGACAATGTTAAAATTATTTTTCGCTACATCTCAAGTAGCTTTCGCTTTAGTAAATCAAAATATTTCCACGTGTAATAATGTCATTCATCCCCAAAGGGGTTAACAATTTCAAATAGACCTACCTTTCGATTATTAAATAAATAAATTTCCAGATCTCTGATTTAAGAATAATCTTTGAACCAATATTCCCAAAGTGCATTGACTTTATTACGAATAATCACGAACAATTTCAAAAATCAACCTAAACCCTCATCTAAGAACTGCAGAAACCTCGAAATCTTGAATTCTCGAATCACGCAACTAACCATTTCCTTCACGGATATTCCCAGTGACAATCGTATCTCTCTTTGGATATATTTTACATGGTGGAGGAATTCGCATTCGTAGCCTGTAACAGCCGTGACACGAGGGAGGTTGAATGTGCGACGAGGATCTCGAGGAATAAAAACTTTTATTAGCCGCCAAGGGCGAGGCTCGCGGCCCGCTAGATAAGCCTGTATATCCGGTTTACGAGGCGCGTATCCGTAGACGCTGTTCGTCGCCAGTTCGCGGTAGCATCCCCTTGGCGTCGCGACGCCGGCCGATACAGACTAACCCTCGGCGCCCTTTAATATCGCGGAACGCGACCTAGAGTGCAGCTGCTCGATGAATAGGCCGTTCTCTCCTCTCTCTCTCTCTCTCTCTTCCATCCTCTTCTCTCTTCTATCCTCCTCTTTCTCTTTCCTCTCTTCTCTGTTTTTCCTCTCTTTCTCTCTCACTCTCTTCCTCCCTCTTCTCTCTTTTATCTTCCTCTTTCTCTTTTCTCTCTTCTCTGTTTTTCCTCTCTTCCTCTCTCTCTTTCTTTTATCTTCCTCTTTCTCTTTTCTCTCTTCTCTGTTTTTCCTCTCTTCCTCTCTCTCTCTCTTTCTTCCTCCTTCTCTCTTTTATCTTCCTCTTTCTCTTTCCTCTCTCTTTCCTCTCTTCTCTGTTTTTCCTCTCTTTCTCTCTCTCTTCCTCCCTCTTCTCTCTTTTATCCTCATCTTCCTCTTCCTCTCTCTTTCCTCTCTTCTCTGTTTTTCGTCTCTCTCTCTCTCTCTCTCTTTCCTCTCTCTCTGCCGTTTTCTCGTTAAGAAGCCGCGGAACGGAGTTGACTGTGCGTTAAGCGGAGGATACTTTGGCCGTTTTCTTCTCGAGGAGCCGTGGAACAAAAACGACACGGGGTGGTCGCAGTGGATGAACCGGGGTTGGTTTCTCCCTTCCGTATCCTTCCGTCTTCTCGCGCTTCCGGACGTCGCACTGGCCATTAGGCGCGCTGCGGAGAGACGCCGCGTCGCGGTGCCATTTAGCATCGGCGACGCCGCGATTCCGCAGATTTATATTCCCAGCGTGGCGGGACGGGCGGGGGTCGCAGACTTCGCGAAACCTGAGGTTGCGTAAGGTGGTTCTAGTTTTCATTTATGGCGCTCCGCGATTATTCCGGACACGTGGGTGTCCGCGAAATTGATTGGCTCCGTGGAATACGAAATTGAAATTTATTTCCCACGTTATGGGACAGGTTAAGCATTCGAGGGGTCGCACCACAAGTCTTTATTTATTTTGCAGATCGATTAACCCTGTGAAATATTACATAAACGAGATCAAATCAGAAATTATGAGATTATTGTGGTTAATTGATTATGTTATAATTGTGATATCCAATTATATTTATGTATATCAAGTTCATAGGAAACCATAGATACCACTTTGCGAATGTGTTGTCATGTCTTTGGTAATTTGAGTTTTATTTGAATATTTTATGGTTTTAAAATATATTATATACGTAAAGTGACTTCTGCTGTATTGCATGTATTTTATGACTATTGGAAATGAAGTTTGCGTCACTTAGGAACGCCTGTGAATAATTTGGCCAGGAAAGGGTTAGGCTACCCTCATCGCGCGACCATAATTACACTTACCAGGTTTTAGCACTAGAACTACCGACCTACATATAACGAGTAGTTACGTATATTTTACGGAAATGATGATAATTGTAGTGGTACGAGGAAGACGAATAATTATAAAGAATTACGTTGCAATCCGAACGAAGGGATGAATTTCGTCGGAAGCAGTTTCTCGGAAATTGTAAAACTAAAATATTTTTACCTCTTCCATGGTTCTAGCGTTAATATTTCTGGGATTTGTATTCTATTTTAGCACGAATGACAAGGATACATAGTAGTTAACTAAAATTAACCCTTTGCACTCGGGTAGCAACTGTCAGTCACCATGAAATTTTGAAGACCCATAATAATCAATGGATCAAATTTAACATAATGTAACAATATTCGAAATATCGAAATCAAATAATTCAACGTGTTAATTATTATACAATTCTTTATTTACCACTCAAAAAAATAATATCAGTTTTATACTCAAAAATCTATAAATATCTACTCTTGTTTAACCAAAAAATCACCAAGTGTAAAAGGTTAAACACCAAGTGATTGAATATTAAGTCACCCCATAAATTCAAGCTGATTTTTACTTTTATTATTTAATATTATACGTCGAATAAAAGTTTAAATATTAAGAGAAAATGTAGCCGCCATTTTATTCTACGACTTCTTCCTAAATTCGTTGTCAAAGACGATAATCATCGATATAATTTATAAAATGCAACGAAAAATTATACGTGATCTAATATATTTCTATTTATACCGGAATCGTTCCTAAATTTCTTCTCCAACTTTTCATAACATTAAAAGTTACGTATCTACGAATGTATAATTCCCAAGTACCATTTCATTAATTTACAACAACCCTATTCACCCGTTTCACCCATCCCGACACTGTACCATCAACGCAATCCAGTGTACCCGACGCAACGATCAATTCTCACTTCCTTAAATCAAAATGCAGAACGCTGATGAATAGTTGCACGCTTCCTCGAGCAGAACCACGACCCTAGACATAGAAACCGAACATGACCAACGCTATCTACCGCCTCGACGAAATCCAACGGTGTTATGCTCTGAAATAGCATCTTTGTATTATAATTGACGCCGTACCTGAAGTAAGGACACGACGGAATGACAATTTTGTCCACCATCGCCATATATCTGGGGTACGAGGAGGGAACAATAGTATTATTTTACAAATCAATTGTGACTCCCTATAAAAGGACTAGAACTTGTAAGAACGAAACATAATCAGGACAACTTTCGTAATATACACACAGAAGCGAACCTATAACAATACAAATACATACAAATCACGTTACCTTAAGAAAAGACGTTATTTAAAGTATCGCAAAATAAAGAATACATTTTATTTCAGATTCACCTAGTATTTCCTCAGTTAACTTCTGCATTTTGAGAGACGAGTCTCAGTCGCCATTTAATCTGATTCTAAACATCGATATTAATTAATATGTGTAATTTACAATTACAATTACAAATACGCGGAATATCGAAATAAAATAATTCTATGTCTTAATTTGCATACGATTTACCGTTATCCGTTTTAAAAATCTTTACTTATTTACCGTTTGAAAAATCTTGTAGACTTTATGGGAGAAAGTTTCCGAGTTACTGCTTTTCTCTAACGAGAAGATCGTCGAGTGCAAAGGGTTAATCATACGTCACTAACATAGTCTCGTATACATTATACGCTCCCTTAAGTAAAGATGCTGTTTATCATATCACAGAATAAAGAACACAGTCCACTTCAGATTCATCTAGTATTTTCTCAGTGACTTATACGTCACTAACATAATTTCGTATACAACACACGCTCCCTTAAGTAAAGATGCTGTTTATCATATCACAGAATAAAGAACACAGTCCACTTCAGATTCATCTAGTATTTTCTCAGTGACTTATAAGTCACTAACATAGTTTCGTATACAACACACGCTCCCTTAACACTGCGTTTACGGGGGTTTTTTGTATACCTTTTCCTACGGACACCCGTCAGATTTTGGGTAAACTAAACCACATATTTTCTTTAAAAAACAAACGGTGGGTTTAACTTGAAAACAATCGCAATATTAATATTGTATAATTGAAGCACCCATCCGTTAAATTGACGGATCGTCACCGTATCACAAAATAAAGAACACAGTCTACTTAAGATTCACCTAATACTTATTCAATGAATTATACGTCACTAACATAGTCTCGTATATAAACTACGCTCTCTTATATAAAGACGATATTTAACATATGACAAAATAAAGAATAGAGAATCCGCTTCAAATTCACCTAATATTTCCTCAATGAATCATAGTCGACAGCTAAGAACGACCTCGTGACGACATACAAACGGTATTAATCAGCGTGAACCCGCGCAGCACCCGTTGCCACCCACCAATTCCAGGTACAACTTCCAACCCCCCGTTAATCACCTGGCGACGATACAGCCGTCAAAAACCTGCAACGCAACAAGATAAACGCTGCAACCCCTTAAACCCGCGTCGCAAAACACGCTCGACGACCGTCTCGACCAGAATCTCTCCGCCAAATCTTCTTACCCCGTCCCGGCCACAATTATTCACCGCTTGAAACCGTTGCAACGCGCATTCATTCGCCGCGATCTTTAAGTCGAGAAACTTGGAGAGAAAGAGAGAGAGAGAGAAAAAGGGAAGTGAAAAGCTCGAAGAGAGGAAAGAGAGGGGAAGAAGGAGGCAGAAGAAAGAGAGACGCGTATACCAGGAGACCTAATGAGTCGGCGGCTTTCGCGCGTCAGGTTTTCGGGGATCCTCGTGAAAGGATTATAGGAGCGCAGAGGGTTGAGAGAAGCCGAGGATTTCTTTTCAGAGGCGTAGCCGGAACGGTTAATAGCGGCTCGTAACGAGCGACCACGTCGTCGAGAGTCCGCGAGAGGGAATTTCTAAAGACGCCGGCCGGATACCCGCTTCTACGCTCCGCGATCCCGCTTTTCGGCGATTTAATCCCGTTCAACGGCCGCCAGGCTTTAATTACGATCGGCTCCGCCGGAAATAGCCCCGTGTTCCGCGGCATCTCGCGGTCCACGGTCCCGTGGATACCTCCGAGAAGGTTAGAACAGAGAAACGAGGTTTGGCGCTGGTTTCGAGACTCTGGGTTTCGTCAACCCCTTGCCGTACCATTTAGCTCGAGGAAACTAACGGTAGTCGTTAAAACGCAGTAAACACACAGCACCGATTACTAGAGAAAAGTCGCAATACGAGACGAAATGTAAATAGGGATACCTGATGTGTAATTAGTTTTACGCGTTTATATTCGACCCGATTATCTCTTCACGAGTCAGACTCGTGATATAGTGTTTGGGCCCAAACTCTATATCACGGAGTCTGACTCCGTGATATTCATGTTTTGATATTCATGTTTTGGGCGAAATCTTTTTCAGGAGTCTGACTCGTGATATTCGTGTTTGGGCCAAAATCTTCGTCACGAGTCTGACTCGTTAAAGTACGGCAAGGGGTTAACACGTTTACGCCGACGTGCACCACCGGTGGGGTGCACGTGTCTGTTCCATGACACGGCATGCATGACAGTGGGTCACACTTGTATTTCACAAAATAGGTAGTACAGAATAGGTTTATTTTTCAATTCTCAACATTATAAACAGATGTTCAATATTAAAAACATAACAATTCGATATTATAAACGTAACATAATTATCACCGGTGGGGCACACGTGTCTGTTTCGTGACGCGACGTGCATCACGGTGGGTCACACTTATATTTCACAAAATAGGTAGTACAGAATAGGTTTATTTTTTAATTCTCAACATTATAAACAGATGGTCAATGTTACAAACATAACAATTCAATATTATAAACATAACAATTATCACCGGTGGGGCACACGTGTCTGATCCGTGACGCGGCGTACATCACGGTGAGTCACACTTGTATTTCACAAAATAGGTAGTACAGAATAGGTTTATTTTTCAATTCTCAACATTATAAGCAGATGGGCAATATAAAAAACATAACAATTCGATATTATAAACGAAACGTAATTATTTAATTTTTTTATGTAATTTTTCAAAACATGTCGGGCAGAGTGCCGGTTGACCCTTACATCTGTTATGCAAAAATAGACCTTTATTGTTTGAGAAAAATGGAATAAAGTATTCGAAAATTAGGGCCAAAACTGGTCCCGTCAGGGTTACATTTATATGCAAATTGATATTGGAAAACTATAGTGTATCGATATATTAGTTGAAATCCACGAAATTTACCGAATCCAACGGGAATCGTATCCCTTTAGTAGTTTTGTTATAAATGGAAGTGAAAGTTAAAGAATTGCGATTTTCAAAATCGATTTCCTGGAAAACTGACGGTGATAGACAAAAAACTGAATTCAGATTCGGTTTTTGCTCGTCGAGATCTATGAACATCACTTAGTGGGTATTATCGCGCAAAAATCGTGTTGAACAGCGTAATTTAACGCTGCGCACGACAATTCTAATATTACAAGACGAAAAAGGAAAAAAGAAGAGGTGGAAAAGGAGATGATTAAAAAAGAAGAAGTAGAAAAGCCCAATACCGAAAGGCAATTTAATACCGAAAGACTCTCTTCAGAGCGTGGATGGAATTAATAATTTTTAATAAAAAGTTTAAAAAACGGTGACTTAGACCACGGTAGGTTTTAGTGTTGAATTTAATATTAACGGATTTAATTAATTTATATTAAGTCTGTTAATATTGCGATTGTTTTCAAATTAAAGCTATCGTTTGTTTTTTGAAGAAAAATATGTGGTTTTCTTTACCCTAAATCTGACGGGTGATCGTAGAAATTGGTATACAAAAAAAAAAAACCTGTAAACCTAGTGTTAAAGCTTTGCGTTGGCAGACGCGGTGCGGTGTCAATGTAACTCCTTACCGCATGTTACATTGCAGAGCGCGGCATGGCTACTAAAAGTTAGTTAAATCGTAGAGCAAGTGATTAACGCGGCTGACAACTGTCCAGGTTCAGTAGAACGTCGTGGATATATTTTCCTTCCCTTCTTTTCGTTTCGTTTCGTTTTGTTTCGATTTGGTCGAGTTGAGAGGGATCGTTGGCGTGGATGGTTCATGAGCTGTCAGTGGTTTGGGTGTGTGACTGGCGCGACAGAGACGATTCTGACGCCGATTTCAAATTCTTCCACTATTCACTAGGTCCATGGGTTCAAGGTTTGCCTACTTTCGTAAGTTTTTAGAATTTTTAGAGTTGCAGAAATTTTACGAGTGTCTTGGTGGTGTAATGTGCAATCTTTCAGATTGGGGTTATTAGTGAAAGATTTCGGTGATCTTGAATTTTTTTTAGTAAGTTTATATCTCTGCGTAGTTCAAGTTTTTGCCTGTTTTTTCAAACCAAAATTTGGGAATAACGAAAAATTTCGTGGTTCTACTGGGACCTGTAATTGTTTCAGACTATTACCTGGTTTTATTAATAAGTTATTAAAAATTTCGCGGTTTCACTGTGACCAAAATGCCATTTTGTTATGACGTCAGAAGCACAGAGATATATGTACCTGTGTTCTATACGGTGTGTTGACGAATACGGGATTAAATTTTGGGAAAGCGTCTGTGCGATTTAGCAGAATGATATTAATCCGGTGATAATGGTATCGTTGCACAGAATTCATACGTTGTACCGTTTCTAATTTAATTGAAACGCGACGATTATGAAACAGTAATCTCTTCATATACCCGGAATTGATTCTATTCAATGCTAATTCTTGGAACGTTGAAAGAGATTTTTCAGTTTCCTGGTAACCAGAGTTTTCGTTATAATAAAAATTCGCTTCGTAGAAAAAATAATTCATCTCCTATCCTCGATGATAAAATAAAAAGAGAAAAAGTTTGGAAAATAAAAGACCAATATCCCTATCTTAAATTTAACCAAAAATTAATAACATAAATTCAATAAAATTATCAACTATAATCGATGTAACCCTTAATGTCATATTCAAAAAATTCTGTTCTCCGAAATCGTCCATCGACGCTAGTCGAATTATGGAAAAAAGGCTTTTATGGATCGAATCTGCTATGACCGAATCATTCATGCATGTATTCGATTCGAAGGTTCCAAGCTAAGTGCCGTGATGTTCTTCAAAGTCCTCTTACCAGGAAAACGCTCCCGTCTTTTCCATTTTACGGCCGGATCTTCTAGGAATAATGGCTCTATTCTTCGAGAGAACGTAACCTTAAAAAACTTTTTTAACCTCTTTCACGCATCTTCCAAAGGTCCACTTCGTGTCACTAGCTATTCTTGAACGTCTGAACATCCTCGAACACGAGCACTCTCGTCGGCCATATTCGGATCAAGTCTCTGCTATAAACTTCGCGAAAAGCACAATAGGGATTGGGTAATTACCCTTGACGATTTTTCAAGACACGTTTCATCCACGACGAGCCTTCCATTTATGCATTCACTTCGTACTTTTTATTTCAACGACTACATTGATTCTGTATAACCAGTTTCGTATATGACGAAAATTTTTCTAATCTAATAGACGTAGATTTTTCTTTATTAAATATTGTAGTATCACAAATGTTTTTACGAAAGCGTAAAGTGCAGGTCAATGCATCAGACCCTTAACAAGACCATATTAGGTAATATAAAGATATAAAAAGGATAAGAACAGTCGAGGAGTTACAAGAACAATTAAAATATAAAATATAAAATATAAAAAGAAGAAGAACAGTCGAGGACTTACAAGAACAGTTGAAATATAAAATATAAAATATACAAAGGACAAGAACAGTCGAGGAGCTACAAGAACAGTTAAAATATAAAATATAAAATACAAAAAGCAGAAGAACAGTCGAGGAGTTAATTAATGTCGCGTTATAGTTGAGGTTTGTGATTTTTCAAGCTGCTGTTGAAATAAAATAAGAATAATTCGAATCCTTATTGTCCCCCAGACATTTATATTATTAATTTATTTTATCAATGACCAAATAAATAACAAAATGTACGTATAAATTCTCAAATGGAATCGTAGCATTTACTGAAACCGAGGTTTGTGATTTTTCGAGATGTTGAAATAAATTAACAATAATTCGGACTCTAATCGTCCACCACAAATTTATATTATTAATTTATATTATCAATTAAACTACCATCGTCCAATCTCTACAAAATAAACAGTAAAATGTACGTATTTTTCGATTTGTTGTTGAAAAAAAGCTAAGAATCATCTTCAGATCCTAATCCTCCCTCACAAATTTATATTATTAATTTATTTTATCAATAATCTACCATCGTCCAATCTCTACAAAATAAATAGCAAAATGTACGTATAAATTCGCGAATGAAATCGTAGCATTTTCTCAAGCCATGCTTTGTGATCTTTCGAGTTGTTGTTGAAATAAGTTAACAATAATTCGGACTCTAATCGTCCCCCACAAATTTATATTATTAATTTATATTATCAATAAACTACCATCGTCCAATCTCTACAAAATAAACAGCAAAATGCACGTATAAATTCGCGAATGAAATCGTAGCATATTCTCAAGCCAAGCTTTGTGATTTTTCGAGTTGTTGTTGAAATAAGCTAAGAATAATTCGGACCCTAATCCTCCCTCACAAATTTATATTATTAATTTATATTATCAATAAACTACCATCGCTCAACCTCTACAAAATAAACAGCAAAATGTACGTATTTTCTCGATTTGTAGCTGAAATAAGCTAAGAATCATCTTCGGATCCTAATCCTCCCCCACAAATTTATATTATTAATTTATTTTATCAATAAACTGCCATCGTCCAATCTCTATAAAATAAACAGCAAAATGTACGTATTTCTCGAATTGTTGAAATAAGCTAAGAATAATTCGAATCATTAGCGTCCCCCACAGATTTAAATTATTAATTTATTTTATCAATGACCTACCATCGTCCAATCTCTACAAAATAAATAACAAAAATGTACGTATAAATTCGCGAATGAAATCGTAGCATTTTCTGAAGCCGAAGTTGGAAATTTCCAGGACGGAACAGGTCCCTGATGCAATGTCAAGTAATTGTCCGGCACGGGGATAGAGAAATCCGGAGATTACCCTGCTGCCTCCCCTCTTAATGACTTAATTCGTTGGTCAGAACGCGAGATTTCAGTACGCTGTCTTCTACAACGGGATTTCCTCGGCCAATTAAAGCCTCGAAGATCAGGATTACGCGGCCTGTTCCTGTAATAAACGACCTTAACGAAAAACAATACCCTCAAAGCAATTCACCCATTCCACTGCTTATACCCGAGTTTCCACGATGGCCAACGATCGATAAAGCGATTTATAATCCCATTGGAGGCCGCGAAGAGCGAGTAAAGCCATTTTTCCTCCTTGCGAATCGAGGAAACAACGATTCCACGTTCGAATTTCCCGCGCGTTTCCGTGGATCTAAGAGCGAGGCTGGGACTGTTAATATTTCGACGGGCAAAGTAACGTTTCACGGGTAATTTTAATTGCGTTGAATATGTTAATGGCCATTTGTGCCGGAAGGCAGGTTTAATGGGATCGCCGGAGGAAGTGATTGAGGTTTTTGGTGGTGGGAGAAGGTGGATGATAATGGCGGCGACAGGAGAGGTTAGGTTCGGTGAATTAGCGGGAGACGTGATTATGGCATACACGGGTTGAAGTAAATCTAGAGGGCTATTAAGCTTTAATTATACGGGTTTGGGTTATGGGTCATTTGACTTTTATCTTCCTTTCTATCTACGGCATACCGGGTGATAATTATGGACGAATTTCCCAGGATGCCGCATCGCGATACACTTTGCAAATTAACCCCTTGCACTCGATGGTGTGTTTGCTAAAAGAATAGAAATTCAAAGATTTTTCGCCATAAAGTCGATAATATCTTTTAGAAGAGTAAATAAAGTATTGGTTAATAATTAACACGTTGAATTATTGCACTCGATGGGTGTGTTTGCTAAAAGAATAGAAATTCAAAGATTTTTTCGCCATAAAGTCGATAATATTTTTTAGAAGAGTAAATAAAGTATTGGTTAATAATTAACACGTTGAATTATTGCACTCGACGATGTGTTTGCTAAAAGAATAGAAATTCGAAGATTCTTTTGCCATAAAGTCGATAATATTTTTTTAGAAGAGTAAATAAAGTATTGGTTAATAATTAACACGTTGAACTATTGCACTCGACGATGTGTTTTGCTAGAAATTCGAAGATTTTTTTGCCATAAAAATAGATAATATCTTTTGGTGCAATAAATAAAATATTGCGTAATAATTAATACGTAGAATTATCTAATTTTGATCGATCGATCTTCATAATGTCATGAAATAGCGGCTGAAAATCCCTTTTCGAGTGTAAAGGGTTAAAAAAAGGAGAAAAGTGGGATATAAATATTATTTTTCAATATTACACTGTTTGTTACTTGTAATAAGTAATATTAACACTTTGCGGAGAAATGGAGCTAACGATACATTGAGTAATTTACTAAATAATTAGAAAATAACAAATCGAAGGAAATTTCCTGAGTTAAAAAACATAACAACATCGATGATAATGCCAAAATTATTTTTCGCTATATTCCATGCAGCTCACACTTTAAAAAACATGGAGGATCTGATCAAAATGGCCAATGATGCACCAATGGGATCAATAATGGGAAATTTCAGCCATCAATCACGTGAAAACCATCTGCGACTCGTTTCTAATAAAAGACAAAATGACATAGTTTGCGAAGAGACCCGGCCATTATACCCTGAATCAGAATAGGTCATACCAAGGGAACACACCCCTTTTTGTTGACAAAAGAACCGCCACCAATTCTCAGAATCTGCAACTCATCGATTTCGATTCAGCACTTTATTGTCCAAAATATAAAATAGGAAATATGCCGAAATTTAATTTTAATAGCGAGAAAATACGGAATCTTCTAAAATTCATCCACGAAGATTACAAAACGAATATTAAGAAAAAAGAGAAGAAGAAGTAACAACAGAATAAAAATTTCGAAATAACCTATTATATTAGCGAAGAAGTTCTGATGCAATATTAAATCTGAAGAAAA
>NW_027471768.1:0-20719 GCF_051020765.1 Lasioglossum baleicum | reverse complement strand
TCTAGAACGCACCTTCCGCGAACTGAACTGTGCACGCGCTTTTTGCCTGTGCGTTTTAACGAGTTTCGCGATTTGCGTTACGCGTTTATTACCTCGCCGGGAACCGGTCGTCTTGGTTCGTCGATGAAAAATTATCAATCTCCCGATGCCGATGAAGATCGCGCGTGCGTTGATTCTATACTGAAAAGGACGACCGCAGCGAACGACGTGTAACAACGGTCGAATAGTAATTGCTCGAACGTCCGTAATTACCGTTAGTAATTGTTACTTCTCCACGGTCGAGAGTCCCCTTTGGAGAAACGCTTTTAAAAACGTAACGCCGACGGCACCGGAGCGTAACGCTTTTGCCATGGAAGCGTCGCGAATTCCTAAAAGCGTGGCGAGAGGAACGTATGGAATTACCACGGACGCGGAAAAAGCTCGCATTTGCCTGTAATCTTCTTTGCCTGTGAATTACGTGCTTATCGAAGCGCCTCCCCTTTCTCCGCGGAATCCTTGGATTAATATAAGTTAAGACTGCGCAATCCCATAAGCTCGCGGTCGCCAACGTGCACGCTCGACACGAATTCCATCATCCGCTGTTTTCCCCCGCACCCGACCTCGCCGCCTGTTCCCCGGCTCGGTTAGTTTTTTCGTTAAAACGCCGTGCGCCAGTAACAGGTGTCCTCGCGAGTAATGTCCTAACAAGCTCCGCATCGCTGGCGTTCGTCAAAGCGCCTCGAATGCGCCGGCTTTCCAGCCGGGTTACGCCTCGACGCCGAGTCGAGCAACGACAATGGCGGCGCTGGTGACTCGCGGCGGCTAACTCGCTAGCGCCGCCGTGGACGCCGGAGGAACGAGAAGCTGTCGTCGCCGATCCTTCGAGCGGAGATATTCGCGGAGGATTGCAGGTTGCACGAGTCTTGCACGGGAAATGGAACGGAAAGCGGATAATTCGAGTCTCTTGGTCCGGGTCCAAATTCGCTCCTCCGATTATCGAATCTCGATGAGATATCCGGGGGATCCGCGCGGGTTAAGATCCTTTCGAGACGACGGCCGGTGTTACGCGCGAGTATAGTCGTTGCCGTTTCATTACCAGAGGGGGCAGTGACCCGAAAACGGGGACGGCCGGCGCAAATTCGACGGGATAATAGGCCGGCGGCCCTGCCCGATACGATTCGGGCCTCGGGACAATTATCGCGTTACGTTTTCCAAACTTTTAAAGACTTAATTGTTACGTGTTCCGCCAGCCGGTGTAAAAACAAAGTTGAGGCTCGTGGCGGCGGGCAGCCGGGGCGCCGGGTCCACGAACAGAAACGATTAGAGTTTCAATTGAAGTTCATCGAGTAAGTGGATCGTTCGTGGCGGCGTCGCGCTTGCTCCGGGTCGGCCGTTAACCCTCCAGCGAAGGACAGGCGAACTTCGGTGTTGTTTTATGCAAAGCGTCCCGGCCAGAAACTTTCATAATTCGACGGTGCCGCGATATCTCGCGAATTCGGCCGCGCGGCGTTCGAACGAGCGCGACGAGAGCTAATTAACGGCCGTGCGTCTCCTTTTCCTCGTCTTTCCACCGTACCGCAGGACGACGACGCCGCGGCGCGCGTGGCCTCTTTTGCCCGGCTGGATTTTAAATTCCATCGCGGATCCCCGCGACGCCGGAGCTGATTTGCCATGCATGCAAATGCGCCGGAAGGCGGCGGCGCGCGAAAACGCTGAAAGCCTCGGAGATGACTTTATCGGTGCTGGCGACGTTAATGACGTTACGAGTTGCGAAATTCTCTCGCGACTCGGCAACGGACGCGCGCGTATCGCTCGACAATGGAAATTTCACGCGACGTCCAACTATTCTGATCGCATCGGGACGCGTTCGTCTCGCGCGTCCTCTCCCGCCCTCGGTGTCCGCTCGCGACGGGCCTTATGGCAGATAAATTGCCAACTATCGGCTCGAGAGCGTTATCGTGCCGGTTTCTGCTTCCTGCTTAACTTGCCGCGCGCCTAGCCGCGGAAAGCCACGCGCGCCGGGCTTTTGTCGATCCTGTCGCGGAATGGAAAATAATATCGCGGCTCAGCCGATAGCAGCACAAAAGCGCGCGCGACTGCACGCTAACGACGGAACGCACGGCTCGCGAACAGTTACAAGGGGAATAACGCGGGCACGGTTCATATGTTTCATTTACGGGACTCCACTTTCATCAGCGCACGGCTTTATTTCGAGTTATACGCGCGCGCTCCGGCTCTCTCTCATCAGCTTTTTACAGTGTCGATTTATGCGCGCGGAAACGCGACAACTTTGAAACATCGCGCGGCTACGCGCACGCGCGCGCCCCGGGTCCGCGGGATATAATGGCGTATGTGGGTCACGTTGGGTCGAGGCGAAAAAAATCGCGGCCCCCGAGGGCAAAGCACGCTTCTCTCGTATGCCAAACGCGTCCGCTGAAAATGTGGAATTAATAATTACCAGCCGTCGAATTGTCCTTGCTTCTCGCGTACGCGCGGTACGGCGAGTTTCTTTATCAAAGCCGCGCTCGTGGCGTGCGTATTTATACGGGAAGAAAATAAACGGGGCCTCTTAAACATCGCGGACGTTATATTTCGAAGGTTTATTTCGCCGGAGAAATATTCCCCGAGATAACTCGCCGGAAGAGAGCTCGCGGCGAAGAAGGGATGAAGAACCCTCGATGGCAGAGCCAGATAAATCTCTCGTATAACTTGCCGGGAACGTCGGTTTATGACGTTATCGCGCGATAAATTAGACGGGAAGGAAGGAATTGACGAAGCACGTCGGCAAAGGAAGATTCGTATCTCGGTATTTCGTTTCGTCGGATAATTAACCTAACCGGTCGACTTATTGCTCCGGGATAACGCGACCGCGAGTCCCGCTGCGCGGCTTACACGCGCCGAGCGGCTCGGTGAACCGAGCTGTCCGCTTATCGATTCGAGGATCGGCCGCGTAAGAATCCAGCAGGCAGCGGACGCGTGTCGAGACGACGGCATTCCGACTTGTCGTCCTCGGCGAAAAATTCAATCGGGGGTTGAAAGCACGAGGGCGGGGTAAATCTCGCGGCGAGGACTCGGCGAGGACGCGGCGGTGGAGGCAAAAACATATTCCGTTCCTATTACGCGGCTTATTCGTCGCCGCAATCTACCGGTCTTCTGCACGCAGCCAGACGACCGTCGTTTTCCCTTTGCAAGCCGAGCGTATGGCGCGGTGAATGCTCCCGTTTGCGCTGCAGAGTGGCAACCACTCTTCCGGTATTCGCCACTCGATCTTCAATTTCGTCTCTCCATACACGAAATCCCGGCATTCCCACGAAATCCGCGCTATTTCGCGCCATTCGACTTGCCCGCTATCTACCAACCTGGCCCTCGCCCCTTCTTCTACCGTTTCGCCTATTCGCAGGCGGACTGCAGCTTTCTCCAGCGAGTTCACGGCTATCCGCCGTCGTCCTTTTGCACGCGCGCGCGTGTTCGAACCTTTCCGTGGAATCCGGCTCCGAGTCTGGCAACGGCAACAGCCAAGCCGTGCGTCATTTCTACCCTTTGCCACCCAACGAATGCCAGCCCGCACCGACGAATCCCTGACCCATCGATCCCTTGCTTCTTCTCGCCTTTCTTCGACCTCCGCCTGCTTCCACCCCCGTAGCTATTCCAATGGAACCGAACATCGCCGCGCACGCCGTTTCGACCACTTGCTCGGCCATGCTCCATTTTTCACCATTCTCCTTTACCGTTGCTCGCCTTCCGGTCTTTCACTGTTTCCCGCGCCTTGTTGCCCGTCCGCCAGCTTATTCGGCTAAATGGCGGGCCACGGCCCCGGGTCTTTTGCTTCCGTTGATTGGATGGTTCGGCCGGGCATGCATGAATGAGTCGATGCGAAACTTTTGGATCAATCGCGGCGCAGCAGCCGCGCTCTGGCCTGTTCGATTCAAAGCCCATAAGGTATTCGTTTTCGAGTTCTCGTCTTCTCTGTGTCCGTGTGCACGCGTAATCCTGGTTACCCGACTCGATCGAGGCGTTGCAAGCCAGCCCCCCGGTCAGTCTTCGATCCTCTTCCGCGCCGTTATACATCCGCCGCCTGTGTGTGTCCCTTTCTCGTTTTCCTGCAATCGTTTCACCGGTTGCTGCGCCAGCCCGTGATCCTCGCGCGCCCGCTCGGCCTCCAAGTTTATTTATCCGGAACGCGGAAAACGTTCCACAGAGCGTTCGCCGTTCCGCGCCGTGCGGCGATAGCACGCCGGGGGATGTACAGAGAACAAACGAAAATCGGCAGCGAGAAGATAGAAGAGGAGCGGAGAGATCGGCAAGAATTTTCATAGATCGAATCGCGTGTTGCTTTCATCCAATCTTGGCGTCTGTTGCGCCGGGTTCGTGATTTCGTTGCACGCCGGAGGGATCTACCGCTTTCGAGGTTCCCATCGTTGTTCCATCGCGTTGCACAAACAGAACGTGCCTCTTGTTCGCATCTCTTTTCCCTTCGGGTTTTATCTCTCGCCGGTTTCACCCCCTCCCTTTCTCTCCCCTTTTTCCCGCCCGGCGGACGATTAAATCGACCGGATTCTACGAGGCGCGACCGAATCTAACGAAAGGAAATTGAACGCAAAGGGTGGAGGTAGAAGATTCGTCTAGTTAACTAATGCCTCGACGAAAGTACCTTCGAGCAAATGGCTTTTACGCGACGGCAAAGGTCCTACGGTTAGATAAATGTGGCACGTGGCGCGAGCAGCGTTGCGTATCCTGCCGAATCGCGGCACCAGAAGTGCCCGATTTCGCTTTCCTCCGTGGAACAATGGCGACAGTCGGAGGGAACAAATGAAACGAGAAAAGGCTCCGTTCGAGAGGGGAAAAGAGAGTCGAAGGGTCGAAGGGATAGCGACGAAATTTTGGAAGTGACATGTTCGTCTGTAATGAACCGCGACTGGTTAAACGCAAGAGAAATCGTCTGATGAACATGTTCGCGAATTTATTACCCTGTGCATCGCCACTGACGAAACGGCCTTGCCGTGGAGAAGCGGGACGAATCGAAGGAACGATAGGCGGGGAAAGAATGGAATGGAAGAATGGAAGAGCGAGGGGTGGCTGAAAGGGAGGAGCGGCGAAAAAACGGGGTGAAACGAAGGCTCGTTCGTGGAAGGTTCGCCAGGGGCAATTGAATCGGTTTCACCCAATCAGCGACGCCGTTAATAGCAATCAACGGTCCTTCCCTTTCGGTCTTTGGCAAACGATCGGACTAATTACCGATCGGGATAAGGCGCGGGCTGTGGCAATATGTGCACGGATATCGGACGTGCCTAACTCGCTTCCTTTCCGTCCCTCCCTCTCTACCCCCTTGCCCTCTGTTCCCTGATTTCCTTCTCCGCGTTTTTCCCTTCTCCGGACCTCGTTGTCCTTCGCGTCTACGTCCTTACCTCGAAATCGAAATCAGCCTGCCCCGAAGGGAGGCACGCATGCGTCCCCTGGACGAGGCTACGAAGGAAAGGACAGAGGACTGGAAGGAAGGGGGTAGGGCCGAAGGGTGGGCAAGGAGGACGTGGCGGAAGGGACGAGAAAGAGGGAGAAAGGGAAAGAGGGAGGGTTTTCAGTGTACGATAACGACTGGCATCAGCAGCGTGCCTCCTCTACCTTCTCCACCTTCGTGGCCCTACGAGCTTAATGTACATGGAAGTGGGAAGGGTGAGGCTGGTAGGGATGAAATTGAAGGGACGGAGAGGGAACGAAGCGAGGAAGCAACGCGTACTATACGTCAAGACAATAAGTACCATTAAGATAACAGTGGGGGGGCTTAGATAACCCCCGCGTGAACCTCGGGGGTCGGTAATGGAAGATTCCATTTTATTCCACGGTTATTTTTACCGTATACCTCGGAGACACACCTTGCATCCTTCGTTTCCTCTAACCGTTCGATCGGTATTTAATTCCGAGCTACCGATCCGACCATCGGTTCCACTTCGCGTCCCCTCTACCTGTTATGTTACCTTTCACGGGACAACGCAGACGTCCTGCGTAATGGGACAGGACGATTCTTTGCTTCTTTTTTTTTTTGTCCTCGTTTCCCCGCCGCAGCGTTCCGCGATTTCGGTGAAATATAAACGACGTACGTTCGCGAAGGACGCGCCAGCCGCGTTGGTATCGCAAGGGAGCACGAAATTTTATGGTTCCAGACATCCATTGTTCCGAAACTGTCTTGCAGCCCGCGCTAATGACAATGATTAATATTGACCCACGTGTACGTTGAAGCGAGTAATACAGTCTCCTGGTGAGACATAGCGGGTAAACTTTAGCGTCTGCCAGCAGCCCCACCTACGTCGGGCTCCTTAGGGATTCCTCGGTTCGTCGACACGACAGCCAGCGTCAAAAGTTAGGATATCTCGTGCCCGGCCGCGCCGTGTTCCGACAATCGACAAGGCTAACTTGTGTATTCTTATTAAGCCCGTCCTCCCTGTTCGGCGCGAATTAAACGGATCAGGTATAGCGGCCAGCGTCTTTGCGCTCGTAACTTTAAAGCTGTTGTTTCGACAACCTCCCGGCGCACCGGCCTCAACTTAAATTAACTTCTCCCCGCTCCGCGCTGCGCGCGGTCTATCGATCGAACGAAAATTTTTCCATCCTCCTCTGCCGCTGGTTTACGTGCCGGTCACCGTGGTCAAAAGCCAGTGACACCTGGCATCCTTCGTTAACCACGTTTTTACCTTATCGCCGCTCGCGCGTACACGCGCGAAACGTCCGCGCAGCTGATCGATACGCGCGGAACAATTAAGAAGAAGGAATAGAACTATTCGCTGGCTAGGCCTTGGGAATAATTCACGATGACCGGCGTAAACAGCGCGATGCTAAATGAACACGCGTGTGATTTCGTGGGGAACCTGGATGCCGTTGGAAAGCGGAAGGTCTTCTAAGTCATTAATTATACAAGTGCTGCACGTACTTACCCGGCGGCATGCTGACGCGAATATTCGGCCGGGTCTCGGCGTGTAGAGGTCCGTGGGTTCGGGTGACAAGCCTCGTTGCAAGTGGCCTGCGTCGTTCGCTTTTAATTTTACCGATCGATCCATCCAACGATCATCGTTGCTCGCTGATTATCAGCTGCCATTTCGGACACTTCCTCTAGGACGTTCGATTCTCCGTCTTCCGTTTAAACGAAAGCTACTCGATATAATTCCAATATGAACAAGATCGTCGCCTTTAAATCGTCTCTATTTCATCGGACGTGCTCGTTCCCTTTGGTGGAGCGATCTGGACTTTTTAATCTAAGGTAGACCAACGAATCGACACCAAGATTGATCGTAATTGCCGGCTCTTTTCACGAGGTATTTGGCCTGGCTGTTCTTTACGCGGAGGCACGAACTCGTGGACATCGGTGAAAGAAAATTGCTCTCATTGATCCCCATCGACACCGCCGTCTGGGCCACGGTAAATCGAGTCCGCGTTCCAACCTATTTGCCGAGATAACCGAACTGGATGTATCGCGTTCATCGGGTTAGCGGATCGCTTAATCCGCGAAATAGCGGCTCTCAAGGGTCTCGCGAAGACGACGACATGCAAACGCGCGATTGTCCTGTTTCGCGCGGATCTTAACGGAATATACGGAAAGTTCTCGCAGAGTTTACCCGTTAATGACCAAGGACATATCGGAAACGTGCTCAGGTATACCGATAGCCACGTATTCGCCGATGTTAACTTGTCGCCATAGGACCGATGAAGAGAGGCACAGAGAGAGAGAGAGAGAGAGAGAGGATGAGAGACAAGATTAAAACGATACGATATACAGTAGAGAATTTCACCGGAAAGCTAGCGAATGTATGGAAACATCTTTTAATTTGTACCAACAATTGGTAACTTTGGAATTTGGTAGTGTTCGCGTAGAAAATTCATATAATTATTAATAACGCACTAATTAGCAATAAATTATGTTCAAAATATACAAAAGAATGTTGTACGAAGCTCCAGCTTTATGTTGCAGCTATACAAGTTCATAAATTAAACGCAGAAATTGAATTATTTGTTCATTTTCAATGAAAAGAGTTGCTGTGAAAAATTCAACAGAATTTCAAGAATTTTGCTAATTATGCAACTTTTTATTAGGCGAAGATAACATAATAGGAGGTCTATCATGTGCAGAATTCCAGTAAATGACGTCATTTCTTGGAATAGTTATAAATTAGTTATTAAGAAGTCATTAATTAGATGTAAGTTAATTATAGTTTATGTATAAGTTAGTAATAAGTGAGCGATATTTCTGAGATTAATGTCTCAGAGAGCAATATGTAAATTACGAGGAATTAAGGTAAGTAAATAAGGTAAGTCAGGTAAGTATGGGTAAAAAAGATAAGAAAGTTAAGCGAGATAAGTAGCAGAAGCAAGGCAAGTATCGGTAAAGAAAGGTAAGTAAGGTAAGTATCGATAAAGTAAGAATGAAAGGCGAAATCGGCCGAATAATATACGACGAGGTAGCGAGAGTATAGCCCGAGAATTCTTGGAAATGACGTCATTTCTCGGAATCGGTCGGCGAAATACCTCCTGTCTGGCTATGTGTTCCTGATACAAAATCGCATAATCGGCTAAAAATTTCACGATTGGTCGTAAAAGTATTGACCACGTGACCAGGAATGTTTTGTCCGAGTTCGCAGCGAAAGTATTGTCCACGGTATACCTCCTGTTATGTTCTATATTCCTGATACAAGGTCGCAAAATTGACCAAAAATTTCTCAGCAAGGAATTTTCGGCCGATTTTGCGACTTTGTAACAGGAACATAGAACATGCGAGGAGGTATCTTGCCGACCGATTCTGAGAAATGACGTCACTTCCAAGAATTTTCTTCAGTTCCAGAAAATGACGTCATTTCCAAGAATTCTCGAGGACAATACTTTTGCCGTCACTACGAGAAATTTTCGGCCGATTTTACCTGCTTTGTATTAGGAA
The DNA here is from genome assembly GCF_051020765.1 of Lasioglossum baleicum. Classification (NCBI taxonomy): domain Eukaryota; kingdom Metazoa; phylum Arthropoda; class Insecta; order Hymenoptera; family Halictidae; genus Lasioglossum; species Lasioglossum baleicum. The sequence goes on along the minus strand of NW_027471768.1, from coordinate 11,823 downwards.
TACATAACATGACAGGAGGTCATCAGTTCCGAGAAAAACGTCACTTCCAAGAATTCCCGAGGGCAAAACTTTTGCGGCTGTGCCGTAAAATTTTCGGCCGATTTCACGACTTTGTATCAGGATAACATAACATGACAGGAGGTCAACGGTTCCGAGAAAGGACGTCATTTCCAAGAATTCTTCTCAGTTTGGAGAAATGACGTCATTTCCAAGAATTCTTTTCAGTTTCGAAAAATGACGTCATTTCCAAGAATTCTCGAGGACAATACTTCTACCGTTTTGGTGAGAAATTTTCGGCCAATTTCTCGACTTTGTAACAGGAACATAGAACATGATAGGAGGTGTTCGTTGAACAATACTTACCTTTCTTACTTACCTTCTTTACCTTACTTACCTTTCTTTACCCTACTTACCTTTCCCTTCTTGGTTTATCTTCGTTCATCTCCTTATATTATCTCCTTAGATATTGCCCACTCTTTATTTCCTACGTTCCAAGGGAACATTGAAAATTTATAAGAGATGGGAAATATCTTAAATATCGTGCGTAGCTCTTAGCTTGGTATCGTTTCCTGTAGAGCAATTTTTTCCCCCAAAAAATATTAATAAATATAATTTTGGGAAAAAATGATTCTTTAGGAAACGATAGCAATTACCAGGTCTCACCACGTGGAGGTGGCTACGCATCGAGACCCATAAGTGCACCCTAATGGCGCAAACTTAACTACCCCTATCCGAATTAAAGATACTCTGATCTAACTTGGAGCGATAGAAATTGAAGCTTACGAAAGGAATTTCGTTTCGATACACTAAAACTTTACTGTCGGAACGCTAAGATATTTTATCTTTCATAAAAGGAGGGAATAAAATATAAAAGACACGAGCGAGTGAAAATCGCGACGTGCCCGAACGATGAAACATTTGAACATTATACGAAATATTCGAAATGTCAAATAAAAATGAATAGTAACGAAAAAATGGAATCTGAAACAAGGAAGAATAATAAAAAGCTGAAAGAAAAATGTAAGTAACAGCTAAAAACGAGAGAAAATTATTAGTAATTTATTTAAAGGGATGGGGTGAGAATGGGGTAGCCATCTCCAGCTTTACTTCGAATCCACTCCCTTCGCGCAGAACGAAAATTTTGATATGTCACTTCCGAAGTCGAACGGGCAAACCGATTTAACATCTTGGTGTCGACCTTTATATTCGCCCCAATCATCCACGGAGATTTCCAAACTCTACCAATTCCCTTAACCGTTTGAGTGCCAAGCGACGCGATCGCGCTTCTTCTGTCCTGTTCTCAAAACTGCAGCGCTCTGGTCTGCAAAGCCCATAATCACAGCAGACTCGGTTTTTCTCGATACACAACTTACGGTGACCTTCCAATCTTAGGTAAAAAAAGATAAATTGCAGTAATTTTACAATTTATAAGTTTACATGCTTTTATCCATATACAAAATTCATATAAGAATTGCTATAATAATGTAATGAAGTAAGTTATGTAAAATAAACTATAAAAAACAATAATAAAATATTTGTTGAATGAGATAGCTGACAAAAATGGAATTTAATTTGAATTTAACATTTGGATGCAAATATTATTAAAATTTACACACATGCTTGTGAAAACACAACGGATGCTAACCTTTTTTTACATCCTACACAAATCAAGTTGGACCTTTTAATAGCATTGTTCCTTGTACAGCAGACTATGCAACACCTCAAATTGCGCTCTGGTAGTTTTTCTAACCCGTATGGTTTTTCCCCCCACATGATGCACGCGTCGGTGTTCGAGTCCATTTATATTCTATTTCAGAAATTATATCAGACGTGTATCGGAGTCGTGATATTGCTTGCCCTCCTGCAGTTTCTTTATATAGCAAATACGAATTGAAAACAGCGCAATCGCGCCGTTCGCCGTTTTTCGGCACGGAATATAACAAGCGCTATCGCGCCGCTTGGCAAGTTTCGATCGGGAAATGAGAAAGGTCCGTGGTACTCAAACGGTTAATTAGTATTTTTCCGCCTTAATAGCCGATAATTTATTAATCGTTTCACTTTTATTATAAATCTATCTCGCGAGTAATTTATTACTGACGATAATTATAACAATTTATAAGCTTCCTACAAGTTATAACTAGATGTATGTTTTTAGTGTATAAATTTCCGTAATAAAATTTTAATAGGTATTTTTACTGCTTTCGGAACATGGAAATATATATATGAGTATAATTAAAAATTTCCGCAAAATTTTTGCGAAATGTTTTTATGGATATTATATCAGAGCTGCTCTTTTATACAGTGCAACTAGCTTACCGGTGAAATTCCACGAATATGACTATTTCTCTAATTTTTTTTCCAAGTATTGGTGAAAATTCCATCCTGGAACAAGGATTACACGAGTAAATTCGAAGTTATTTTCCATCGTCGAATTCCTTACGTTTATAGAACGCGGTTTATGTGAAAAACGATGGAAACGTAAAATAGATGATGTACCTGTAGATGCTATAAATCTTGATACGTATATATGACGCGAAATTTCGTGAACTTGGACGACCTGCATCCCGGCAAGTGATCGTTATATTCCGAAACTTCGCATAGCGTAGACGCATCGAAACGTATATAACAAATGCGGCATAGCGGGGAAACGCAGTTTTACACTGGAAAAATTAAATTTTGGCCAGGTTTTCGGGGAAATTGCCCGGTGTGCGACGTCGCGGCGATCGAAGCGATGGAATCTTGTTAGCGCAACTGTCTCTTTTCCGGCGCTGACCCGACGGTACACAAGCCGGGCCAATCAATGTTCCCTCATGAATTATGTTGGATCAGTTTGCGAAACGGAGTTCCGACGCCCTCGTTCGAGCGCTGGAAAATTGTTCCTTTGTTTCCGAGACTATGGGTCGAACGGGGACAAACAAACGGAACATAGCTCGCTCCTCTCTCCTTCCGGTCTCGTTCCAGGACTGGCCGGTTAATCCCGGTGCATTGGGAATTCATCGGAATTTCGAGCCACGTGATCGTGTGTCACTCGCGGCCTAATTACAACGCGAAATATTTATGATCCCGCGGATCGATCCGGCCGGGTTTATAAAATTTTATCATACGCGGACCGGACATCGTTTAAAATTCAATTTGTTTTGCCGGGCAACGCGGCGGATAGCGCGAAAATAATAGAGGCCGCGAGCCAGGCTTGTGTGTCTTTCCCGTGTCTCTCCATACACGCTTGAAACTCATTATTCACGGCTGGCCGGCAACTTTAATCGTGAAAACTTTAATCACGCGATTCTAAAATTATCTGCCGTTGTTGCGAAGGATTTCCTAGTCCGGGCGAAGGCTAAACGCTGGCCGTGGCACCGTCCAGACAACGGGGCGGAAAAAAGCTAGAGAAAAGGGAGAAAAGACAACAGGGACCGGTGTCTGGCGACGCCATCGGGCTAAAGGGCGCCTTAATTTCCTCGCAGTCGCGCATCGCGATCGTTTTGCTCGTATCCACCGGATTATTCGCCTGCGTCCACCTCTCCTTCTTTTTTTTTTGTTTTATTTCGCCCTGTCATTTATTTATTTTACCATCGAATTCGAGGTACAACGCGAAATTAAAACGAAAGGGATCGGTAAATTTACGGGGCGGGAAATTTACATGAATCAATTTCGAGATCCGCGGACCGAAACAAATTTATCACCCCGCGCTACATTTCTAAATCCCTTTATTTATGATCGAGAAAAAAATTGCACGAGAGAAAGGGAAAGAGAACGCGAAAAAAAAGAAAAAAGATAGGAAGCGAGAGAGAGAGAGAGAGAGAGAGAGAGAGAGAGAGAGACTGCGTACGCGTAATAACTGCAGTCTATTCGGAGGCCGATGGAAAAATTTACAGGGAAATTCGATTATCTCCGCAGCGGGATGTGGAGCTGCAGGTGTCGGATACGCGCGAAGCGTTCCGATGCGAATTCGAATCTAATCGATGTAGACATGCCAGCTTGTAACTGTGGCAGCGACAGTTTCAATGGGGCCGTGTTACAGATGACTGGCTACGCGAGAGATATGCATATCGCGTTCCGCTCGCGAGATACACTCGCCACCGCGCGAGGAAGAAGCCGCGGCCGCGGCTCTTCCGAGATTTACGCGCGTTACGTAACGCCGCTTTGAGGTTGTCTGTCGGTCGAAAACTGATTCGATTCCCGTGGCAAACTGGTACACAAGTGGTTATCCGTTCGGAGATTCAACCGGCAGCCCGAGTTCGCTGCCCGAGGCCGCAGGGAGTTACTTTTCGAGACAAATCGCGGAAATTCGACCGATATTTCAACGGGTGAGTGAGAGAGAGAGAGAGAGAGCGCGCGCGCAACTCGACCCGGCGTTTTTCCGCCGCGGGAAAAATGTATTAAAAGTCTCGATGGTAATTTACGAGTCTGTACCCTTTTTTATCCATCGGCGCGCGAATTCGTCATCGCGGCAATCCGAATTTCGATGTAGCCAGCCAGGGAAATCGAGCGAGACGACGGCGACGAGGAGGATAGGGTCGTTGGGAAACCGGACGGCGGAAAGTTTGTTCGCGATGAAAAATTCGCCGACCAAACGGTCGGGACTAGCGCGAGAGTACCAAGTCCGAACTGGGTCGTTTCACCGGGTCTGCGGACCGCGGAAGCCTGTTAAATAGGGAACCAACAGCAATTAACGCTGTTTTTCGAATCGCTCAATGGCAACGTAAATTCCCGTGGCTTCCTTGAACTTTGCCGCGGTTTTGGCCACGGTAAACGCGGGCCGCTGTTCGCCGGTCGAAAATTCGTGTAAATAACCAAGGAATCCGGCCTCTTCTCGCGTTCGGGATAATGGACCGGCCTTGGAACGATACGGACGTTAGTGGATCGCAGGGATGAAAAGCGAGAAGCACGACGACGACGACGACGACGACGACGAAGACGAGGACGACCATGATGGTGGTAGTGGCGGTAGCGGTGGGGAATGGGCGCGAGAGAAATAAGGGTTGAGAAAGAAGAATGGGTTTGTAGCGGGAGAAGTAAGCGTCGGAAGTTTGAAGCCCTTAATTGCTTTTTAAAACTTTCAAGTTCGACTCGAACCCCTCCCGTTCTTCATCCTCGTCTCCCGCAACCTCGTCCCAGTCGCACCCTTTGCATTCCACTTTGGAATGTTCAATATTAGTTTTCCCTATCGGAGTTGCAAACACGTTCGGCAGGGAAGGGGGCGGCGTCGGTGGCGGAAGGCTCGTCGAACGGAGCCGGCCCGCTAAGAGGGTGGCGATGCGCAAGAAACCCGACAGTGGGGTGGCAAGGGAGAAAGACAGTTCTACTCGTCGATAATCAGCTGGCCGCCGCCTCCTCTCCTTGCTCTCGCTTTTTCCACTCCAAGCAATTAACGACGCCTGAAAAAGAGGCCGTCGTTACGCTCTCTCTGCCTACTTTCTTCCTATCGGCTCGCCCGTCCTTCGGGCCTCGGTCTCGCTCGCTTCTTTGCGAAACTCCGCGGCGAGACCGTAAAGTGGCCGGACGTTTCCTTGGAACTTTCCTATTCCGCACCGCCACCCTCTGCCGCTTTCCTTCCTTCGTTTTGCACGTGTGACACCAGCTCTCCGGCAACCGGATACTTTTATTGCCTCCGACCAAGTTTCGTCTCGCGGTGACGATCAACCTCTCCACCCCTCCTCGAGCTATCCGCGAGAACAACCGCCGCACTCGAGTGATCCGACGACCGATTCGTCCGGTTTTTCCCTTCGACCCCCCGGCAAACGCGAGTCGCGCGGCGAAACCAACCTTTGTTCCCGTTTCGAAAACGATACGCGTTTAATCTACGTCTCGATCCGTACTCCACCGAGAGTTAGGACGTTCTCTATTCAGACGTCCGTTCGGATGTGCAGGCAGCCAAGCGATTCCGAGGGAAGGAACGGATTGGCGACAGGGGAGGACGAGGTTGTTCGTACCTCCTTTCTCTCTCGAGCTGTTGCCGAAGTAGTACCGAGGAGCAAGGGTTCAAGCGAAGACACGGTTCCGGTAGGAGTTTTTTCTCCTTGGCTGGTGGCGGCCGACGTCGTCTCTTCAGGTCGGAATCGAAGCACGCCTTCTTGCATCCGGGCGCGTAGCGAATGGTTAATCGCGAGAGGTTTCAGGTTCGAGAGGCACGGCGCGCAAAGGAGGTTGAGAATGGAAAGGGAGGAACGAAGAAAGGGAAACAAACGAACTTACGCAGAACGGGGCGAATCGCTTTGACAAAAGGCTCGTTCTCGCGATCCATTACGGTATTCGGACTTCTGACTAATCTCTTTTCTCTCGTATTGCCTCGAATCCCGGGTCCTTTGTGACTTCCAGCTCATTGTTACCAAGATATTGGAACTTTCTGCCCCTCTCTCGTAACACCGTTAAGCAATTAAATGGAAAGTTTCGCCGTCGCGTCGTTAAAAAACACGATTAAACCGGACCTGTGTCCGCGGCCGCGCGTCATTTTCAATTTTCGCTCCGTTTCCTTACTCGGCCACGTTTCACGTTCGACCGAGCTGCCGGGTTAAATCTTTTACGACACTGCCTGGTACGAAGGGATCGCGTCGACATCTTTAACTCTCCGAATGGGACATTGTCCCTGGGATTCAACGACTATCGGAAAGGATAATCGCGAGCTACGAGTTCTCGCGAGACGTACGCACGGTCACAGGGGCAAGGGCCGAAGGGTGGCGAAAAGGATAGAGAGGGTAGAAGGGTAGAAAGCGGCAGGGAGATCTGGAGAGCGAAGAACAACAAAGTTTCCTAACGAAGAATAACGTTGCCGGGGAGAGGAAAGATATTTCCGCTTAATCGAGATTCTCCTTTGCCGCTGTCCACCGGAATTGCTGCCCATTTCTCCTCTAATCTCTCCTTGTACCTTCGAATCGTTACCCTCCGGCCGGCTCCCCGTTGACTATTGACAGTGGCCGTTCGAAAAGAGTATTACCTACTGTACCCTTCGATCCAATCTCGCGTTTTAATGAAACTGCTCGAAACGAAATGAATTTCGGCCATAACGATTTCCAGCGCTCCCTCCGCGCGGTTGAGCGTCTCTGTGCCCTGTGCAGGGTCGCGTAGGAAAAGTGGAGAAGTTGGAGAACGACGGCTCGGGATGAGAAGCCGTGGGTGTCGTCGGGACCGTAACTCGTTGCGCGAAAATTGCGACCAACGAAAGTTCTTCCTAGCAATTCTCTCCTCCGTTCGTTCAAAACGTCACTACCCGCCCGCCATCTTTGTCCGTTTCTTTTCACCGCAGAGATGTCTAAACCGGTCTATTCAACCGGGCCGGAGAGTCTTCCTCTATCGATCGCGGCCCGGCACGCGACACGTTTAATTTCTTAACGATCGCCCAACCTTCGACTGCGCGCAGAAACGTAGATAGAGATTCACAGCGGAGAGTATGACGTCGTCAAAGAGGCTTTCCGGAGGCGGCAGATAGCGTTAGATCGCGTGATTCCGCCCGGGCATCCTCACGCGATCATCCCCATTTCCTCCTATCGACCTTCCATCTCTTCGCCCGGACGAAATCTTTCGATCTTCTCTCCGCCTGGGATGTAGTCGCCTAGGTGGCTCTGCACCTAACCGTGGCTATCCAATCCAGGTAAACGGCGGCCAATTGTCTCGAGCCGGAACGAACGTAGGCGCGGAAACGTGGAAGCTCGATGATTCCCGGGGCTGGATCACTGCCACCGGCGATTATCGAAGAACGCGAATGGCCGACGCGTGAGCTGCCTGCGAATCCGACGGCATCTTCCGGTCCAATGACTGCGTAATTCCGTCGTCCGTTTCCGAATCGCTGTTCCCGGTCATCCTCGTCGTCGCCGAATCCTTCTCTTTCTCCCATCCCCACCACTGGCCGTAATCGTAAAGCCCTGTCCGTTTAAGTCTTATCTGTCCTTATGAAACGATAACGGGCTAATTAGAGGCGACGGCTGGCGAACGGGAGAGGAGGAGCCCGCTCGTTCGATAAAGCTACGAAATTTTGCAATCCGGACAGATATACTCGGAACGCTGCTGGCTATTCCGGCTCGCTGGAGATTTGCCGGAAATTTTGCGAGATCGTGACAGCGCGCGGGTCGGACAGATGGACAATATCCGCGCGACGCGGTTAATAACGTAATTAAACGTTAATCGATACGCGTCAGGTATCTCCGAGCCGGTGGGCTAATGGACAAAGAAGATGATCCGGGCGACAAATCTCACCGCTGTAATTAGGTTAGGAGTGGCTGTCCCCCGGTCGAATGAAACATTAACGAGGCTGCATCTGGCCAATGGTTCAATCAAGCGTGATTGTTCGAAATTGTGAGTAGTGCCGAGGGCCGGCACACGTTGGCACATAACGCGGATCGATATACGTGTTTCGAGGTCGACCGCCACCGGTGTGGATAGAGATACCATTGCCGGTATCGCGAGTGCGGCACGCGTACGGGGCCCACCCTCGTCCTCGCGCGCCACCCTTCTTTGCCAAGGGTGCACACGGCTCCCGATGCGAGAGCACGACACAGGCGCAGATTATCCGCGCACACGGCGCAGAATTAATCCCGGAGGCATGCCGGTACGTAAAACTTTCGGAGATGAAAATGCTCTCGATTGATTGCTCGCTTGGTCCGCGTTCACGTGGGAAAATTCCAGCCACGTCACGTGAATAAACCGGACACGCTCGTTGGCATATTTATTAAACGCGAGCAGAGAAATGCCGGGTTAAGTAATCCTGCAGCCGAAGCACCGGCTTGCTGCGGTACAGCTGCGGGAACGGTATTTAAAACGATTGCTCGGATCGTTCCGATCGATGTCCCGATCTCTTCTCGTTTCTTTTCGCCGAGGTGTAATCAGGCACGGTGTATTAGTCAAAGTTACAGCGGCTGTCGTCGATTCTATGCCGGATAATGGAGAATAACCGTACGCGGTTGTCCTTCACGAAAGAAAGAGAGGTGTGAACGCTGACACGCGGGGTTCTGAAAAGTCCCCGACTAGCCTCTCCGTCTATACAGAGATAATCCTTTGACGCGGCCTTCGCTGTCCCCTCGTCTAAAGCCACGGGCCTGTTAGGAGGCTTTACCGGCGACTCCGTTGACAGGTCTCTCGGACAAAACGCGTCCTCGCCTTCGTCTTACCTCGCGGTCCCCTCTTTTCTCTCTTCCTCCTATTCCTCGCGATACCACCGTACCCGTCAACGTTCATAGTCGGTCTATGACGAATCTCGCGTGTAGCCCGGCTCGTACTCTCTCCGCAGTTTAATCTCTGTCGAGCACGTCGTCCTCGCGTTCTAGGCCGAGCGCCCCTTCAGCTAGCCAATATGCTCTCGCCTCGGATCCGCTCTTCAAACTCGCGCACGAGTTTTATATTTCCCGCGCGAGATTCTTTAATTATCCCACGCGTCGCTTATACCGCGATACACCACCTAGCCGAGGAGCGGAATAAGCGCGAGGCAAACGCGAAACCGCCGCGGCTTCACGGTGCTCCGAATTCCCGTTGCCCGCGGTCTGAGTGAGCTGGCCACGAGAGTGCACGCGCGTATTTCGTACGCAATTTAATCGAAAAAGCCAAAACGAACGCGACCCGCTGCTAATTTCGCCGTATAAAACCAAGCATACGCCGTTCGGTGCTTGGCCAGGCGCCAGCGACCAGGTAAATACAACGTTTTCACGAAGATAACGTCGGCCCGTTTCTCCACGGAGAGAAAGAGAGAGAGATAAATAGAGGGAGAGAGAGGTGAATCGCAAATGAATCCAACCGGCCGTCCTTACCTCGGCAACGACAGACCGATCGGTGGAACTGACTAGACGGATTATCGGGACACGTTCATCGACAAACACGCTCCGCGACGGCTGCACGCGCGATCGTACCGCGATCTCGACGCCGCTTCGTACCTCGGCGATCCGTCTTTCGGCCGATCGATTCTTTCCTGCATGACCGAGCGACCGTTTCGAGGGGAGGCCGCAATCGAATCGGCGGATTAATTAATTTCGCCCCGATAACCCGGTGATTCGGTTGCTCTCGTTACCGGGCGGGGCGGAGGGCCTGGATTTCAATGGATCGCTAGGAAAAGGTGGCGAATATCTAATTTCATGGTGGTCGATATAATCGAATCGCGATAAATTCCACGCGAACGAATAGGGGAGAGAGTGAGATTCATACGACCCATCGCGTCGCGCGTTGTTCTATTAGCGACGTCGACTAATCAACTTACGTCGGCTTCGTTTTAGTCGGGGAAAAATAAAGAGGGAGAATGGGGGGAATGATTGGGGCGTAGAACGCAGGGCTGTCGGGTTTGGGTAGGAAGCTTAGCCTAAAAGCGACGGGTCGAGACTTCGATAATAGGACACAAGTTAACGCGACGTACACGGGAACGCTTTTTCCTCTTTCGGCGAGTTCGTCGGGACTACAATATGCGATTCGGCCGGCGGCGGGGGATATTGCGAAATAAAAAGGGTTAAATTAAAAATTCTCGGTCGAGTGCTCCGTCCTTCGGCCGAAGAGACTCCGAGAATATGCCTGCGGAATTTGAACGTGAAAGCACGAGGAGAGTTTTCACCCCCCCCTTTCTGCGTCCCGCCCTCGCCGAGCTTTATCCTCCTCGTTCCTCCGGTAACCCGAAGGCTTCGACTTTTATAGCAAGCCGGGTATAAAAGACGGGCCTTTGTGCCTCCGTAAGCCGTCCTTATCGATATTTTTCGATAAGAAAAATGAAGGACCGACCCGGTCGCGGCCCCGCTGCCCAACTATGCGACTCTGCGCGACTCCACTCGATCCGACTGCGAACTTTACGGAATCGTTTCCCTTTGTGTTCCAGAACGACACGATGCAAGTGGTTTGGCAATATCACGTGGAAGAACCAGTGTCCGCAGCCGGAGTCCTGCCGGATCACGACGCCGTCCGTGGATCCAGACCGCTTTATCTGGTGCAAAGGGATGCCCAGCCGAGGCCAAGCTCGCGCAACGAAGAAGCCGGGTCACCGCTTCAAACGTGGGACATATTGAACCAGCAGGTCGGTATCGAATCGTTTATCCACGTCCCTTCCTGGCTCCCTGGACGATCGATTACCATCGCGGCGATGCATTTTATCCTTACGCCACGTCGCCGCGCGTTTCGCCAACAACCGCGTTCGACGGGCCGATGATGTGCGAAACCGACGCGCGGAATCGCGTGGGCGGAAAATTATGGTGTAATACGAGCCATTGCGTGGCGGATATACCATAATATGATTATACCGGCGCTGGAGGGGGCAGGACACGCCGCGATGCAACGCGTCTTATGTATGCATAATGATAGAGAGGGCAGGCGTAGGTGGTAATAATGTAATGGATAGGTGTTCGCCGGATTTTGGTTGTTAGCAGCGGGATTAAAGGTAGGGTTCGAGGTGAAAACGAACCAGCCCGACTCTCGCCGCGTGCACTGTCAAAAGTTTCCCATTCACTCCGGCTCTCTACGCGCTTGTATACCTTATACGACGACCCCGACCCGCTCGGCAACGCTCCACGACCAAGTTTTACCATCCCGCTTCTCTCCGCGAGCTTTTTGATCCAATTATTCAGGCAACGGTTCACGCGATTCGACACGTTATATCGCGCCGTAACGCGTGACAAGAGCGGTGTAACGGGCTTATATAATATTACTCAGGCCACGAAGGAGTTGCGCCGGTTCGGGGGAAAGGCGATTAAAGAGTTTTAATTACCGGCCCGGAACGTAGTGTCAACGATACCATATTAAACTTCATCTCCGTGGAAGCTACTTTTCCGAATGCCCTGCTCGATCTCGCCCGCACCAATAACCGAGTTTACGGCAGGCGTGTCGGACGACAAATGAATCACGGATGTTCCCATTCGTCCAACGACAGCT
>NW_027471767.1:0-20728 GCF_051020765.1 Lasioglossum baleicum | reverse complement strand
AGGGAGCAAATACGCTGTACAATATTGGCGTTATACGCCGTACGTGCACTCTTAAATATTAAATTGCAGAGTGAAGCCGTTGTCGAACACAACGAATTGGCATCGATTCAAACTCTCTCTCGCAGGCCTTACCATCCGATACCTTAACCTGCTGTATCGATTGTCAATATTCGTGTTCAAGCAATCAACCTATTATTCTGCTTCGTGATGAGCACCTCCTTTCATGTATGAATAAGGAGATCGATATGCATGCTGTTCCAGAAAGATATAACTATCCGTCATGTTCGCACATCTAAGTCAATAACGGCACAAGCCTGTGATTCCGGGCTGCGAACCAGGTATTCCGGGAGTGAATCCGCTGTTCACTATAGGCAGTAGGCACCTAAATTTATGTATTATTATTAATGTAGGTAGCAAAACCGTGGAGGATATAACTACATGGTACAATGTCAATGATTTTACCGGATACTTTTCTAACCAAGAACCTAACCCGCTGCAGTAAGTGTCTTGATTTGTGCTCACGGAAACAAACCAGTAGATACTTTAGCAGACGAACACCTCATTTTCATGTATGAATAGAACAAAAGGAAGTTAAATCGTTAGAGAATGCTTCCACTTTCTTTGGGAGTCGAAGGGCCAAGTATATATCTGTACCTATCCTGTGACTCCGATCGTTATAGCAAGTATTCCCTTAGATAATTCGATGTACAGCATTGGCATCGTACACCTTATTTCATGATATAAACATTAGGGTCTAGAATCAAACTCTTGTAGGACGTTACGAATTGACATAGAGTCAAACTTTACAGCGAAGGCCTCACCTTCCGAGAAGGTAACCCGCTGTATCGAGATTATAACTTCGTGTTCAGAGGGAAAATTTGTATACGTTTTAATGACGGGCAACTTTATTTCATGTATGAATAGAATAATCAGGAATCAAACCCTTGGGGAACGTACCCAACATCTTTGGGAGTCGGACGGACAAGTCAATAGCTTCACCTATCCTGTGATTCCGAAAGTCAAACCAGGTATTCCGGGTGTAAAGCTGCTGTGCACTATTGTCAATAGACACCTTTGTTCACGAATTGAACATTAAAGTAACCCTTGAAGCACTTTGAGAGGGTTACCAATTGGTATAATGTCAATCGTTCTACCGAAGGCATTATCTTCCGCGAACCTCACCCGCATCATTCCTAGTACAACTTCGTGTTCAAGGATAGAAATTAATATTCATTTCAGTGACAGCACCGTAATTGCATGCATCAATCAGAAGATCGACGGTCAAACAGTTGGAGAACATTACCACCTTCTGTGAGAGACGAACGGCTGAGTGAATAGCTTCACCTATCCAAGGATTCCTAGCGTCAAACCAGGTCTTCCGGGGGTAAATACGCTGAACAGTATTGGGAATAGATACCGAAATTCACGGTCTGAATATGAAAGTAGACTGTCAATCCGTTGCAAGGCTTTACCTATTCGCATAGAGTCAAACTTTTGACAGAAGGCATTACCTTCCGAAACAACCCACTCTCAGTAGGTGATGCTCCGCTTCGTGTTAATGCAAAAATATAAGTAGACATTTTAGGAACGTACACCTTAATCTCGTGTATGAATTAGAAGAGCGAGATTCAAACCGATCCACAACGTTACCACCTTCTTGGAGAACCGAACTTCTAGATCAACAGCTACAACTATCCTGTGATTCCGAAGGTCAAAGAAGGTATTCTGGGAGTAAATTCGCTGTACACCACTGGCATCGGACACCCTAATTCACAGTATGAATATTAGGATAGATCGCTAAACCTTTCTAGAACTTTACGTATTGATGTAGAGTCAAACTTTTTTCTGAAAGCCTTACCTACCGTGAACCAATCCCGCCGTATCGAGAGTATAACTTTGTGGTGAGATAAACAGATTAGTTTACATTTTAGCAACGGGCACACTAATTTCACGTGTGGATTAGCAGATCGAGAGGCAAACCGTTCGAGAACGTTACTACCCTCTTTGCGATTCGAATGGCTAAGTTAATAGGTTCACGTATCCTGGGATTCCGAGGGGCACACTAGCTACGCCGGTAGAAAATACCCCGTTCAGTATTAATAATAAACACCTTAATTCTCGGAATGAATATTAAAGCACACCGTCATGCCTCTGAAGAGCGTTACGTAATTGAATAAAGTTATACGTTTTTCCGAAGATCTAACCATCCGAGACGATAACCCTCTATATCTGGGGCATTACTTCGTGTTCAGAGAAACAAATTAGAATTCAATTTAGTAACGGCACCTTAAATTCATGCATGAATTATAAGATCCAGGGTCAAGTCGCTCGAGAACGTTACCACCTTCCGTGAGAGACGAACGGCTAAGTCAATAGCTTCACTTATCCGGAGATTCTGAGAGTCAAACCAGGTATTCCGGGGGTAAATGTGCAGGACAGTATTGGAAATGGGCACATTAATTCACGGTTTGCATATTAAAGCGGAACGTCCAACGGTTGTAGAACAATACGAATTGGATTAAAGCCAAACGTTTTAGTAAAGGCCTTACCTTCCGCGAAAAGCGCCCGCATTATCGAGAATATAACATCGTGTTCACAGAAACAAATTAGTATTCATTTCAGAGACGAACATCTTAACTTCATGTATGAATTAGGAAATCATGGTCAAACCGTTCGAGAACGTTGTCACCTTCTGTGACAGACGAACGGTTAAGTCTGTAGCTTCACCAATACTGTGATTCCGGGAGTCATGCCATGTATTCCAGAAGTAAGTCCGCTGAACTCTATTGGGAGTATACACCTTACCTCACGGCTTGAATACTAATGTGGAGCGTCAAAACTTTTGAGAGCGTTACCTATTGGTATAATGTCAAGCGTTTTACCGCATGCACTACATTCCGCGAATCGAGAGTGTAACTTCGTGTCCAGTGAAAGAAATTGGTGTTCATTCCTGATGCGGCCCCTTATTGTCATGTACGAATTAGAAGATCGAGGGGGAAACATTTCGAGACCGTTACCACCTACTGTGACATTCGAGCAACTAATTAAATAGGAGTATATTCGCTGAACGTTATTGCAAATAGAAACCTTATTTCATGGTTTGCATATTAAAATACCGCTTCAAACCGTTTGAGAGCGTTACCAATTGGTGTAAAGTCAAACGTTTTAACGAAGGCACAAACTTCCCCGAACCACTCCCGCAGTATCGAGAGTATAACTTTTTTTCAGATATACAAATTAATACACATTTTGGTGGTGGACACCTTAAGTTCATGTATGAGCTAGATAATTGAATGTCTAACCGTTCGAGGTCGTTACCACCCCCTTTAAGAGTCGAACGTCTACGCTAACAACTTCGACTATCAAGTGATTCTGAGAGTCATGCTAGGTATTCCGTGAGTCCATCCTTTATACACTACTGGCAATGGTCACTTTAGTTCACGGTTAAAATATTAATTAAAGTACAAAGCCAAACATTTGTAGATCGTTACATATACATTACAAAAGATTTACAGAAAAGTTTTCGCTCCGAGAACTTAACCCGATGTATGTATACTATTACTTCCTACTACGAGATACAAATTTGTATTCATTGCAGAGAAGGGCAACTTAATACCATGTATGAATGAGATGATCGCTTGTGAAAACGTTCGAGAACTTCACCACATTCGTCGTGAAATCACGCATATAACACAATAGCTTCACCTATCCTGCGATTCCGAGAGTCAAACCGGATGTTCCTGGAGAAAGTCCGCAGAAGAGTTCTGGCAGTACACACTTTAATTCGCGGTTTGAATATTACAGTAGAGCGTGAAACGGTTTGCGAGCATACCAATTGCTATAAGGTCAAACGATGTACCGAAGGCCTTAGCTTCCGCGAAGCCTACCTGCCGCATTCAGAGAATAGGTCCGTGTTCAGGAAATTAGTATTCATTTCAGTTTCATTTCACGAGCACGTTAACTTCATGCACGAATTAGATTATCGGTGGTCAAACCTCTCGAGAACCTTGGCACCTTCTGTGTGAGACGCACGCCTAAGTCAATAGCTTCTCCTATCCTGTGACTCCAAGATTCATATCAGGTAATACGGGAATAAATCCACTGAACTGTATTGGCAATAAACACCATAATACCCGGTATGAGTATTAAAGTGGAGCGACATACAGTTTGAGAACGTTACGAATTCCAACAAATTCAAACATTTTACACAAGGCATTACCGCCCGAGACACTAACCCGCTGCATCGAGTTTCATGCTTAGCTCTCACTGAAGCAAATTAGTAGACATTGTAGCAGAAGTACACCTCATTTTCGTATATGAAGGAGATGATCGAGAGGCAAACCGTTCCAGAACGTTACCACCTCCATTCAGAATCGCGCGTCTAAGGAAATAGCTTCCTATCCTCTGTGATTCCGAGAGGCACACCAGGTGTATCACGAGTAAATCCGCAGTACAACAATGGCAACGGGTACCATAATCCGCAGTTTATATATTAGAGTAGAGCGTCAAATCGTTTGGGAACGTTACCTATTGCTATAACGTCATACTCCTTACCGGATACCTTTTCATGCGGGAACCTAACCCTCCGTATCAAGAGTATAACTACGTGTTTGATGAAGCCAATTTGTATACATTATAGAGACGGGCAACCTAATTCCATATATGAAGTAGGAGAGCGATAGTCAAACCGTTTGAGAACGATACCGCCGTATTTGAGTGTCGAACGGTTAAGTCAAATGCTGCACCTGTCCTGTATTTCGGAGAGTCAAACCAGGAACTCCGGGAGTCTATCCGCTGGACAGTATTGGTAATTGACCACTTAATTAACGGTTCGAATATTAATGTTGAGCGTAAAACCGTTGCTGGACATTACCTGTTCTTATAGAATAAAACTTTTTACCAAAGGCTTTAACTCCCGAGTAGTCCAACCTGCTGTAGGAAGTGACTTGCTTAGTGTTCATGGCAGCATATAAGTTGACATATCTTGGGAGCGCACCTTAATTTGATGTATGAACAGAATTATCGAGAGTCAAACCTTTCGAGAACGATACAATCTTCTTTTAGAGTCGAACGGATAATTCAACAGTTTTACCTATCCTGCTATTCCGACAGGCAAACCAGGTATGCCGGGAGTCAGTCCGCTCAATACAATTGGTAATGGACTCCTTAATTCGAGGAATGAATATTAAGGTAGAGTGTCAATCTGTTTGAGTACGTTACCAATTTGAACAAAATCAAACGTGTTAACGAAGACCTTACTCTCGCAATACCTATCCCGCTGCGTGGAGAATATAACTTCGTGTTCAGAGAAGGAAATTAGTATTCAGTTCAGTAGCAGGTACCGTATCTTCATGTGGTAATTAGTAGATCGATTGTGAAACCGTTAGAGAACGTTATCACCTTCCATGAATGTCACACTTCTAAGTCAGTTGCTGCACCTATTCCTTGATTCCGAGAGGCAATTCAGGTATTCCAAGATTAAATGCTCTGAACGGTATATGTTTAATTGTTGGTCTCAAACGCTTTGACGCTTTACTTTTCTATTCAAATTGGAGTGTCTATTGGCAGTACTGTTCAGCGGATTTACTCCAGGAATACCTGGATTGACTATCCGAATCTCTGGATTGGTGAAGCTATTGAGTTAGCCGTTCGATTCACAAAGAAGGCGGTATCTCCCTGGAATGGTTTGACGCTCTACCTTCTTATTCATAATGAAATGAAGGTCCCCGTCACTGAAATGAATACTAATTTATTTCTCTGAACCGAAGTTACACTCTCGATACAGCGTGTTATTTTTTAGGAGTGTATGGTCTTCGGTAAAGCGTCTGACTTTATAGCAATTGGTAACGTTCTCAGACGGTTTGACAATCTATTTAAATATGCAAACCGTGAAATAGTGTTTCTATTGGCAATACTGTCGAGCGTATGTACTCAAGTAATACCCGGTTTGTCGATCCGAATCACAGAATAGGTGAAGCTGCTGACTTAGCTGTGCGAGTATCAAAGAATCTGATAACGTTATCGAACGGTTTGACACACGATAATCTAATTCATACTCGAAAAAGGTGCTGTCCGTCTCCTAAAATGTCTCCTGATTTGCATCCGTCAGCGCTAAGCATGACATTCCCTACAGCGGGTTCGGTTCTAGGATGGAAATGTGTCTGGTAAGGTATATGACGTGATATTAATTGGTAACGTTATCCAGCGGTCTGACGCTGTACATTAATATTCATATTGTGAGTTGAAGTGTTGATTGCCAATGCAGCTCAGCGAATTTTCTCATGGTATACCAGATTTGCCTCTCGGAATCACAGGATAGCTGCAGCTATTGACTCAGTTATGCGACCTTCAAAAAGGTGATGACGTTCGTTTGACACCCGATCTATTTATTCATTCATGTAACTGAGGATCCCGTCACAATGATTTATACTAATTTGTTTCTCTGATCACGCAGCACCAAACTCCCTCCTGCCAATTATATTCTCGGAAGGTAAGGTAATCTGTAAAAGGAATGACTTTATACATACCTCTAATGTTCACCGGCGGTTTGACTCTACTTTAATGTTCATACGGTAATTAATGTTTCTATCGCCAATACTGCTCGGCGGATTTATTCCTGGAATACCGGGGTTGACGCTTGGAATCACATCTATGTGTGAAGCTGTTGACTCGGCGGTTCGACTCGAAAAGGAGGTGGTAACGATCTCGAATGATTTGACACACGATCTCCTAATTCGTACATGAAAATAAGGTGCCCGTCACTGAAATGGTTACAAATTTCTTTCCGTAAACACGAAATTACACTCTCGATGTTGCGAGTAGAGAAGGTAAGGTCTTCGGTATGTCTTTTGATTTTCGTACTAGTTGGTTGGGTTCTCAAACGGTGCGACGCAGTATTTTAATATTCAAACCGAGAATTATGGTGTCTACTACTAGTACTCTACTGCACATTTACTCCCTCAACACCTGGTTTGACTTTCGGAATCACAGGATAGGTGAAGCTATTCTCCTAGCCATTCAACTCTCGAAGAAGTTATTGTGATAGCTGTTCGAATCTCAAGGAAAATAGTCACGTTCTCGTAAGCTTTGACACTGGATATTCAAATTCACACGTGATATTATGATGCCCGCCCCTAATATCTATACTAACTTGCTTTTATGAACACGAAGTCGTGCTCTCGATTCAGCGGGTTAGCTTCACGGAATGTACGGTCTTCGGGGAAATGTTTGACACTATACGAATAGGTAAAGCTGTACAACGGTTTGATGATCTGCTTTAATATTCGTACTGTCAAATAAGCTCTCTAGTGCCAATACTGGTCAGCGAAATAGTCCCAGAATAGCTCGTATGACTCACGGAATCACAGAATAAGAGAAGCAATTGATTCATCCGTTCGTCTCTCGCGGAAGGTGGCACCGTTCTCGAGCGGTTTGACACTCGATCTTCTATTGCGTACATGAAGTTAATGTGCTTGACCCTCAAATGGATAATCATTTTTTTGTGTGAACACGAACTGATACCCCCGATGAAGCCGGTGCGGTTCGCGGATGTAAAGGCCTTCTGCTAAACTTCTGATTTATACCAATTGGTTACGCTCTCAAACGGTTTGACGCTCTACTGCAATATTCAAATCGTGAATTAAGGTGTCTGATGCCAAAACACTTCAGCTGGCTGACTCCTGGAATACCTGATTTGACTCTCGGCATCCCAGGATAGGTGAAGGTATTCACATAGCCGTTTGACTCTCAAAGGAGGTGGTATCGTTCTCGAACGAATTGACCCTCGACCTTCTAATTCATACATGAAGTTATGGGGCCCGTCACTGAAATGCACACTAATTTCTTTCTCTGAACACGAAGTTATATTTGCGAAACGCCGTGTTTGCTTCCCCGAATGTAGGGCTGTCGGCAAATTGTTTGTCATTATACCAATTAGCAACGATCTAAAACGCACCGACGCCTTACTTTAGTATTCAGGCCGTGGATTAAGGTGTCCATTTCCAATACTGATCAGCGGATTTTCTCCGGGAATAGATGGTTTATCTCCCGATATCACATGAAAGGTGAAACTATTGCCTTATCCATGCGACTTGACCCTCCATCTTCCTATTGATAGAAACAATTAAAGTGTCCGTCTGCTAAAGAGTCTTCTTAATTGTTTAGTTGAACACAAAGCATGGCACTTGCTGCAGCGGGTTATGTTCTCGAAGGGTACGGTATGCGGTAAAAGGTATTACCATATATCAGTAGGTACCGTTCTACGATGCTTCGGAACGCAATATTACTATTTATACAGTAAATTAAGATGCATATTGCCAATACTATACTGCGGATATTCTCCCGGAATACACGATTTGACCCTCGGAATCACAACAGAGGTGAAGCTACTGACCCATCCGCTCGAAACTCAAAGAAGGGGGGAACGTTCTCGATCGGTTTGACCATCGATATTCTAATTCATTAATGAATTTAAGGTGACGTTACTAAATTCTATACTAATACGTTTTCCTAAACAAGAAGCTACAATCTCGATACGTCGGTATAGGTGAGGGATTCGGTAATGTGCTTGACTTTATGGCAACTGAAACTTTCCACACAGTGTGACGCTCTATTTTTATAATCAATCTTCGGATTAAGGAATCCAGTGCCAATACTGTACAGTGCGTGTACTGTAGGAATATCTGGTTTGACTATCGGAATCACGGGATGTATGAACCTGTTCACTTAACCCTTCGAATCTCAAAGAAGGTGGCAACGTTCTCGATCGGTATGACTCACGATTTTCTAATGCAAACATGATGTTAACGTGTCGTATCTGAAATGAAAATAAATTTCTTTCTCTGAGGACGAAGTTATACTGTTGTGAATACAGCGGGTTATTTTCTCAGGGGGTATTGCCTTCGGTGACGCGTTCGACTTTATGGCAATTCGTAACGTTCTGAAACAGTTTCACGATTATTTTTATATTCGACCGTAAACAAAGGTGTCTATTGCTAATACTTTTCTGCGGATTTACTCCAGGAACACCTGGTATGACTCTCGGAATCACAGCACAGGTCAAGCTACTTGCCTTGCCGTTCGTCTCTAACAGATGGTGGCAACGGTCTCGAACGATTTGACACCTGATCTTCTAATTCATACATGAAATTAGGGTGTCCGCCACTAAAGTATATACTAATTTGTATCTCTGATCACGAAGTTATACTCTCGACGCAGCGGTATAGGTTCTCGTATGGTACGGCCTTCGGTAATACGTTTGAATTTATATCAATTGGGATGGCTTTCAATCGGTTCGTCGCTCTACTTTATTATTCAAACCGTGAATTAAGGTGTCTATAGCCAAAGCTGTTCAGCGGACATACTCCCGGAATACCTGGTTTGATTCTCGAAATCATAGGATGGGTGAAGTTATTGACTTTGCCGATCGACTCCCAAAGATGGTGGTATCGTTCTCCAAAGGATTGAGACTCAATCTTCTATATAATACATGAAATTATGGTGCCGGACACTAAAATTTACAATAATTTGTGTCTCTGTATACGAAGTTATATTCTCGAAACAACGGGTTAGGAGTGTAATGTATTCTGTAAGACGTTTGACTTTAAACAAGTTGGTAATGGTCTCAAAAGGTTTGACGAACTACTTTAATATCAAACCGTCATTTAATACATCTATTGCCAATATTATTCTGCGGACTTACTCCCTAAATATCTGGTTCAACTTTAGGAATTACAGGATAGCAGAAGCTATTGTCTTAACCGATCGACTCACAGCGAACGTGCTAAAGCTCTGGAATGGTTTGACGGTTGATCTACTAATTCATGCATGAAATTATGGTGCCCGTCTCCTTAGCGTATATACCATGTTTCTCCTGTCACGAAGTTATACTCTCGATGCAGCAGGTGAGTGTCGGGGGAAGGAAAGGCCATCGGTAAAACGTTTGACTTTATGGCAATTGGTATTCGTCTCATCCGGCACGACGATATACTTTAATGTTCTAACCGTCAACTCAGGAGTCAATTGCCAATAGCGTTCACTTGATTTATGCTCGGATTACCTGGTTTGACTCATGGAAACACAGGATATATGAAGCTATTGACATAGCTGTTCGTCTCTCACAGAAGTCGGTATCGTTCTGGAACGGTCCGACTTACGATAATCTAATTCATACGTGAGGTTAAGGTGCCCATCACTAAACTGCATACTAATTTGTCTCTGAACACGATGTTATATTCCCGATGACGTGGGTGATGATCGCGGATGGTAGGGCCGTCGGTAAAGCTTCATACATTATACAAATATGTAACGTTCACCAATCGCTTGACTCTGTACGTTAATATTCAAACTGCGATCTAAGGTGTCCATTGCCAATAGTGTGCAGCAGATTGTCTCTCGGAATACCTGGTTTGACAATCGGAATCACAGGATAGGTAAAGCTACTGACTTAGCCGTTCGTCTCTCACAGAAGGTAGCAGACACTCGACCTTCTGTTTTATTCATGAAATTACGGTGACCGTCACTGAAATGTGTGATAATTCGTTGCGCTGACCCCGCTGCTATACTAACGATGCAGCCGGATATATTCTCGGATGGTAATGTACTCGCTAGAGACTGACTTCACATTCTTACGAATAAATACCAAGATCAAGAGGCAATCCGCTTGAGAACGTTACTACATTCTTTGAGAGACGAATGGTTAAGTCAAAATTGCTTCACATATCCTGTAGTGCCGAGAGTCAAACTAGGTGTTCTGGGAGTAAATATGCTGTACAGTATCGGCATTAAAAGCACTACTTCCCGGTGTAAATACTAAAGTACAGTGACACACTGATGTGCATCGTTACCTATTGGTATAGGGTCTAACTTATCACCGAAGGCCGCACCTTCCGTGGAGATTACACACCGTATAGAGTGTATAACTTCGCGTTCAGAGAAGCCAAGTAGTATCAATTTTAGATATGGGCACCTTAACTTCATGTACGAATTATTAGATCGAGTATCAAACCGATCATGAACGTTACCTGCTTCTGCGAGAGACGAACGGCTGAGTCAATAGCTTGACCGATCCTGTGATTTCGAGTGTCAGCCCGGAAAACACTAGTGTATGCCTGCTCAAGAGTATTGGCAAAAGACACCTCAATTCGCGGTTTGAATACTAAAGGTGGGCTTCATACCGTTGTAGAACGATACCTATATGTGTAGGGTCAATCTTCCTACTGAATGCCTCACCATCCGAAAAAATATCCCGCTGTATCGGAGGTATAGCACCGTGTTCAGTGGTACGAACAAGTATACATTTTCTGATGGGCTCCATAACTTCATTGATGAATTAGAAGACCTATGGTCAAACATTTCGAGGACGTTGCCACCGTCTGTGCGAGACGAACGGTTAAATCAATAGCGCCACCTATCCTGTTATTCCGAGAGTCAGACCAGGTATTCCGGGAGTAAATTCGCTGAACAATATTGCCGATATACTCCTTAATTCACGGTATGTGTATTGATATGCAGAACCAAACCGTTGTAAAGCGTTACTCATTGCTATAGAGTCAGAATAATAACCAAAGGCCTTACCTTCCGAGAACCCATTTCGCTGCAGCGATTGGCATGCTTAGAATTAACCGGAACAAATTAGTAAAGATTTTGGCAGCGGGACACCTCATGTTCAAGCATGAATAGGAGGATCGGTCGACAAACCGAGCGAGAAGGTTACGACGTTCTGTGATAGTCGAAAGGACAAGTCTGTAGCCTCAGTTATCTTGTGCTTGCGAGAGTCATACCAGGTATTCTCAGAGTCAATCCGGTGTACACTGTATGCAGTGGGCACCTTAATTCACGATTTTACTATTAAATAACAGAGTCTAACCATTCTAGAACTCACCCTATTGGTATAATGCCAATGGTATTGCTGAAGACCATACCCTCAGAGTATCTAATACGCGGCATCGAGAGTATAACTTCGTTACCAGTGATACAAAATAGTATACATTTTAGTAACGGCCTCCTTAGTTTCACGTATGAATTAGAAGATCGAGGGTCATGCGGTTTGTGATATTTAACACCGTCATTGAGAGTCGCGCAGCGAAGTCAATAGCTTCTCCTATCCTGTGATTCCGCGTGACAAATCAGGTACCCTGGACTAAATTCGTTGTAGAGTGTTGGCAACAGACACATTAATTCGCCGTATGAATATTAATGTAGGGGATCAAGCCGGAGCAATACACAACACAATAACAATTCGTATAAAGTAATTCCTTTTACCGAATTCTTTTCCGTCCGAGAAGCTTATCCGTTGTAGCGAGAGTATAACTTCGTCTTCATCGAATAAAATAGCATAAATATTAGTTTCGGGCATCATAATTTCATCTTTGAATTTGAAGATCTATTGTCAAATGGTTCGGGACCGTGACACCATCTTCGAGTGTCGCACGGCTATGTCAATACCTTCACCTAACCTGGGATTCTGAGGCTCAAAACAGGCATTCTAGGAGCATATCCACTGCGCAGCACTGACAATTTACACCTAAATTTTCGGCATGAACATTAAAGTGGGGTGTCAAATCGGCGGTGAATATTACCAACTGCTCCATAGTCATTCCTTTACAGAGTACGTAACCTTCAGAGAGCTTATCCCGCAGTATCGAGAGTATAACTTCGTGATACGAGAAACAAATAAGTGTAAATTTAAGTGACGGGGACCATAACTTCATGTATGAATTAAAAGGACGATGGTCAAACCGATCGGAAACTTTGCAACTTTCTATGCGAGACGCACGGCTATGTCAATAGTTTCACGCACTCTGCGATTCCGAGAGTCAAAACAGGTATTCCGGAAGCAAACACTCTGAACAGCATTGCCAATTGACATCTTAATACACGGTATGAATAGTAAAGTAGAGCGTCAGACCGTTTGAGATCATTGCCATTTGGTATTAAGTCAAACAGATTACCGAAAGCCTTACCTTCGGAGAAGCAAACTCACCGTTTCGATGTCAGATCTTCTTGTTCAAAGAAAGAAATTAGCCTACATTTCTGTGATAGGCGCCGTAGTTTCATGAATGAATTAGAAGATCGCGAGTCAAACCGTCAGCGGGAGTTACCACCTTCTTCGAGTCGGACGGCTCAGTCTATGGCTACACCTATACTGTGATTTCGAAAGTCAAATCGGATAATCCGGAAGTGGGTCCGCTGGAATTTATTGGCAACTGCCACCTTTACTGACTGTATGAATATTAAAGTAGATAGTGAAGCCGACGTTGAACATTAGCAATTCGTACAAAGACATTCTTACTAGCGAATACCTTACCTTCCGATAACCTAATGCGCAGTAGCGAATGTTTTGCATACTGTTCCTGGATACAAATTAGTAGATATTTTAGCGGACGGACACCACGCTTATGTGTATTATTATCGACACTGAGAGGCAAAGCGTTCGTGAACATTACCACCTTCTATCAGCGACGCACAGCTGGTTCAATAGCTTCACATATTCTGTGACTCCGAAAGTCAAACCAGTTATTCCTGGAGTAAATCCGCAGAAGAGTATCGGCAATAGACACCGTAATTCACGGTTTAAATACAAAAGCAGACAGCCAAACCGCTGTAGAATGTCAACTGTTTCTATTGAGTCAAACATTTTACCGATAGCACAACCTTCGGAGAAGATAATCCGCCGATTCGAGAGTATAACTTCGTATTCATAGGATGAAATTAGTAAACATTTTTGTGAACGACACGTCAATTTTATTATGAACAAACGGATCGACTGTAAAGCCCCTCGAGAACGTTGCCACACTCTTTGGAATTCGAACGGCTGAGTCAAGAGCTCCACCTATCCAGTGATTCCGAGAGTCAAATCTAGCATTCCTGGAGTAAGTATGCAGATCAGTATTGTCAATGTGAAGCCTAATTCAGGGTATGGGTATTATAGCACAGTGTCAATCCGTTGTATAACGTTACATATTGGTATAGAGTCACACTTTTTTCCGATGGCCTCACCTTCCGAGAAAATAACACGCTGGATAGAGAGTATTACTTCGTATTCAGAGTAACCAAGTTTTGTCCATTTCAGCGACGGGCGCCTTAATTTCTTGTATGAATTAGAAGGTTGAGAGTCAAATGGATCGCGAACCGGACCAACGTCGTTGTGAGTCGAACGGCTAAGTCAAGAGCATCACCCATCCTCTGATTGCGAGAGTCAAACGAGGTGCTGCGGGACTGAATGCACGGTACAGTGTTGGCAATCGACGCGATAGTTCGAGTTATGAATATTATGGCACACCGTCACACCCTTATAGAACATTACCTATTCGTGTAGAGTCAAACCTTTGGCAGAAGGACTTACAATCCGAGAACATAGCCTGCAGTATCGGGACTAAAACTTTGTGATTAAAGAAACAAATTAGTATCAATTTTAGTGATATGCACCACAATTTCATGTACGCCTTAGAAGGTTTAGTGTGAAACCATTCAGGAACGTTACAGCATTATTTCAGAATCGAACTGCTGAGTCAATAACTCCACATATCCTGCGACTCCGAGGGTGAAACCAGGTGTCCCGGGAGTAAATCCGCTGAACAGTATCGGGAATAGACACCACAATTCACGCATTGCATATTAAAATAGAGCGTCACACCGTATGAGATGGTTACCAATTGCTGTAAAGTCAAACGGTTTACTGATGAACTCACCCACCGAAAGCCAATCCGGCTGTATTAGGAGCATAACATCGTGCTCAGAGGGCCAAATTAATTTACATTTTGATGAGGGTCACATTAATTTCATGTATTAATTAGAAGATCGAGGTTAAACCGTTCGAGAACGTTACCACCTTAATTGAGAATCGAACGCCTTAGATATCAGCCACACCTCTCCTGTGGTTCCGAAACCCAAATCAGGCATGGCTAGAGTCAATGAACTGTACACTGTTTGCAATGGACACCTTAATTGACGGTCTGAATATTGAAGTAGAGCGTGAAACCGTTTGAGACCCTCATGATTGGTATAAAGTCAAACCTTTTACCAAAGACCTTACCCTCCCAGAATAAAACCCACTGTATCGAGAGTATAATTTCATGTTGATGGAAATAAATTAGTACACACTATACTGACGGCCTCCTTAATTTAATGTATGAATTGGAATATTGAGCGTCAAACCTTTGTGAATGTTTCCAATTGCTGTAAAGTCAAACGTTTTATTGAAAGCCGTACCTTCCGCGAACCTCACACGATTCACAGAGGGTATAGCTTCGTGTTGAGAGAATGAAATTAGTAAACGTTTCAGTGACGGGGACCTTAGTATCATTATGAATATGAAGATAGTGAATCAAGCAGTTTGCAAATTTTACCATCTTCATTAAGAGACGATCGGCTCAGTCAATAAATTCAACTATACCATAATTCGGAAATGCAAACCAGCTATCCCTGGAGTAAATCAGCTGATCATAATTGCCAATAGACACCCTATTTCACGTTTTGATTAGTAAATTACAGCGTCAAACCGCTTGAGACCATTGCCAATTTGTATAAAGGCAAACACTTTACGGCTGGCCATACCTTAGGACAAGCAATCTCGCCGAATCGAGAGTGTAGCTATGTGTATAGGGAAACACATTAGTATACAATTTAGTGACGTCACCTTATATTCCTCTATGAATTAAGAGATCGATGTTCAAGCCGATTGACAACGTTGCCCACTTCTGCGAGAGACGTGCGGCTATGTTGATATCATAATCCATCCTGCAATTCCGATAGTCAAAGCAGGTATTCCGGGTGACAATTCTCTGTTCAGTATAGGCAATATTCACCTTAATCTATGTTATGTATATGAAAGTAGTGAGTC
The DNA here is from genome assembly GCF_051020765.1 of Lasioglossum baleicum. Classification (NCBI taxonomy): domain Eukaryota; kingdom Metazoa; phylum Arthropoda; class Insecta; order Hymenoptera; family Halictidae; genus Lasioglossum; species Lasioglossum baleicum. The sequence goes on along the minus strand of NW_027471767.1, from coordinate 4,887 downwards.
ACACTGTTGGAGCCAATTACTAATTGGTATAATGTCCTTCTTTTTACCGAAAACATTACCTTCCTAGAACATATCACGCAGTAGCACGTGTCACGCTTAGTGCTCACGGAAAAAAGTTGGTAGATATTTCAGATGACGGAAACCTTATTTTCAGGTAGGAATAGAATAATTGGGAATGAAACCGCTCAAGAACGTTGCCACCTTCTGTGTGAGACGAACAGCTAAGTCAATAGCTCCACCTATCCTTCGATTTCGAGAGTCAAATTAGGTAATCCAACGGTGAATCCGCAGATGAGTATTTGCAATAGATACATTAATTCGCTTAGTGAATGTTATAAAATATCGTTACACCTTGTGAAAGCGTAACTAATTGCTATGAAGTCGAGCGATTTACCGAAGGCTGCACCTTCCGGTAACCTCGCCCGCTTCATCGAGAGTATAGCTTCCTGTTTGGAGGAACACATTCGTATACATTTCAAAGACGGCACCAAAATTTCATGTATGAATTAGAAGGTCAAGCGTAAAACAGTTGGTGACCGTATCCACCTTCTATGATATTCGAACAGCTAAGTCAATAGCTTCACATGTCCTGTGTTTCCGAGAGTGATACCAGCTGTTCCTGGAGTAAATCCGCAGAAGACAATTATCAATAGATGTCTTAATTCGCGAAGCAAATATTAAAATAGATCGTCACACCGTGTGAGAAGGTTATCAATCGCTATAATGTCAAACGAATCACCGCATGCCTTACCGTCCGAAAAACTGACCCCCTGTATCGAGAGTATAACACCGTGTTCAGAGGTATGAACTAGTATGCATTTTAGTGACGAGCACCTTAATTTCATGTACGAATATGAAGGTTGACGGACAAACCGTTCGAGAACGTTGCCACCTTCTGTGGGAGTCGCATGGCTGTCTATTGCTACACCTGTCCTGTGAAACCTAGAGTCAAATCAGATAATCCACGCGTAAGTCCGGTGTGAAGTTTGTTGACAACTGCTGACAACTTAATTCAACGTATGAATATTAATGTAGAGAGTTAAACCGGCGAAGAACATTATCAATGCGTATAATATCATACATTCTACCGAATACCATACCTTCCGGGAACCTAACACGCTCTAGCGAGTGTCCTTCATAATGTGCACCGAAACAAATTAATAAACATTTTAGCGGACGAGCACGACATGTTTGTGCATAAATATCTACATCGAGAGCGAAGCGACCGAGAACGATACCATCTTCTCTGAGAGACGAAAGGCTAAGTCAATAGCTTCATCCATCCTGTGATTAGGAGAGTCAAAACTGGAAGATTTGGTGCAAGTCCGCGGAAGCGTTATATCAATAGACACCTTAATTCGCGGTTTGAATATTACAGTAGAGCGTCAAATCATTTGAGAGCGTTACCAATTGGTATAATATAAAACGCTTTACCGAAGGTACTACCACTGCGACTATCACCTGCGTCATCGGGAATATAACTTCGTGTTCAGAGAAAGAAGTTATGATTCATTTTAGTGACGAGCACCTCAATTTCATGCATAAATTAAATGATCGACGTTCATACCATTCGGGATCGTTACCACCTTTGTGCGAATCGAACGGCTATATCAATGACTTCTCCTATCCTGTGATTCCGAAGGTCGAAGGAAGAACTGCGCGAGTAAATCCGCTATACCGTATTGGCATCGTATACCCTATTTCATGGTATAAATATTAATGCCCAAAGTCAAACCTTTGTAGGAGGTTACGTATTGATATAGTGTCTGACATTATAGAAAGGCCTTACCTTCTGAGAAGCGAACGTGCTGTATCTACAGTATATCTTGCAATTCAGGGGTCAAATCAGTATACATTTTAGTGACGGGCACCTTCATTTCATGTATGAATTAGAAGGTCGAGTGTCAAACCGTTCGAGATCGTTGCCCCCTTCTGTCAGATTCGAACGACTATGTCATAGCTTCACCTATCCAGTGATTCGGAGAGTCAAACCAGGTATTCCGGGAGTAAATGCGCTGAACAGTATTGGCAATACACACGTTAATTCACGGAATGAATATGAAGGTAGAGCGTCCGACGGTTATAGAGCTTCATCTTTTAATTTACAGTCAAACTTTTTACCAAGGACCATACCTTCCGAGAAACCCAAACCGCTGCACCGTTGCATCTTGCTCAGTGCTCAAGGAAGCAAATCAGTAACACTTACTCCGGGAATACGTGGTTTGACTCATAGAATATTTGAATAAGTCTAGCTATGGACTTAGCCGTTCGTCTCTAAAAGAAAGTGGTAACGTTTCACGAGCGGTTTGACACTCGATATAATAAGTAATACATGAAATTACGATGCCTGTCACTAAAATTCATACTAACTTGCTTCTCTGAACACGAAGCCACACACTCTGCAGAGCTGGTTAGCTTTTAGGAAGGTATGGCCTTCGGTAAAACGTTTGACTCTATACGAATAGGTGAAGCTCTGCAACGGTCTGGTGGTCTGCATTATTATTCATGCCGTGGATTAAGCTGTCTATTGCCAATACTGTTCAGCGGATTACGCCAGGATACCTGGTTTGGCTCTCCGAATCCCTGGATAGGTGAAGGTATTGACATAGTCGTTCGACTCTGACATAAGGGGGCAACGTTCGCGAGCGGTTTGACACTCAATATTCAAATTCATACTTGTAATTAAGGATCATGTAACCAAAATGTATACTAATCTGCTTACACTGAACACGAAGTAATACCCTCGATATATGGGGTCAGCTTCTCGGAAGGTAAGGCCTTCTGTAGAAAGATTGACTTTATAGGAATAGGTAACATTGTACAACAGTATGACGGTCCTCCTTTAATATTCATACCGTGAAGTAAGGCGTTTATTGAAAATACTGTACTGGGCATTTACTCCCGGAGTACCTGGTTTGACTCTCGGAATCACACGATAGGTGAAGCTATTGACTTAGCCGTTCGACTCTCCAGGAATGTGGCAACATTATCGAAAGCATTTAGTCATGATTTTTCAATCCATGTAGGTAAATAAGTTTTCGGCTCTAAAATGTGTACTAGTTTGCTTCTCTCAGCACGCAGTTATAATCTCCATACAGCGCGTTATGATGACGGAAGGTAAGGTATCCCGTATTGAAAACGACCTTGTACCAATTGGTAAGGTTCGTCCAGTGGCTTGACTCTGTACTTTAATACTCATACGGTGAGTTCAGGTGCCTAATGCAAATAGTTTTCAGCGGACTTACACCCAAAGTATCTGGTTTGACTGTCGGAATCACAGGATAGTTGAAGCTATTGACTTAGCCGTTCGAATCTGAAAGGGGTGGTAATGTTCTCGAACTGCTTTACCCTATATCTTCTAATTCGTAAAGGAATATAAGGTGCCCGTCACTAAAATGGATACTAGTTCGACCCACAGAGCAACATGGTAAACAAAGAGTTAGATATTCGGAGGGTTAGATGTTCATTACTTCGTTTGACTTTATAAGAATTAGAAACGCACTCAGACAGCTTGACGCTGTACTTTATTATTCAAACCGTAAATTGAGGTGTCTATTGCTAACACTGTTCAGTGGATTTACTCCCGGAATACCTGGGGCTTCACTCACGGAATCTCAGGATAGGTGGACTTATTCACGTAGCCGTTCCTCTGTGAAGAGGATGGCCACATTATCGAGTGGCTTGTCCCTTGATCTTCATGTTGATAATGAAATTAAGGTGCCCGCCAGGAAAACATTTACTACTTTCTTCCTCTGAACACGAACTTATACTCTTGATACGACGGGTTAGCATCACCGAAGGATGTGCCATCGGAGAAGTATTTGACATTATCCAAATAAGTAACGTTATTCAACGGTATAACTATCTGCTTTACGATTCTAACCATGAATTAAGGAGTCGATTGCCAATACTGCTGAGTGGACTTACTCCCGGGATACCTGGTTTGACTTACGGAATCACAGGATTGGAGAAGCTTCTGAAGACGCCCCTCGTCTCTCACAGAAGGTGGTAACGTTCTCGAGCGGTTTGACCCACGATCTTGTAATTCATACATGAAATTGACTTGCGCGTCACTAAAATATATAGTAATTGTCTATTCTGATCACGCAGTCATTCTCTCGATACAGCGGGATACGGTCTAGTAAGGTAAGGACTTAAGTAAAAAGTTTGACTCTGTATCAAACAGCATCGCTTTACAACGTTCTGACTCTGTACTTTAATATATGTAGCCTGAAATAGGACATCTAATGCCAATACTGTACGGCGGATTTACTTCCGTTATACAGGTTTGGTTCTCGTAATCACGTGAGAGGAGGAGCTATTGCTTATCCGTTCGAGTCTCAATCAAGGTGGTAACGTTCTCGAACGATGTGGCACTCGATTTTGATATTTATTAACGAAAATATCGTCTCCCCCTGCTAGTAATTTGACTAATTTGTTTCCGTGAATAGTAAGCAGGACATTGGCTACAGCGGGTAAGGCTCTCGGAAAGTATGGTTTTCGGTAAAGCGATTGTCTTAATACGAATTGGTAATGTCCTCCGACCCATTGACTCTCGACTTTAATATTCATACTGTGAATTAAGGAGCCTATTGCCAATACTGCTCAGCCAATTGACTCCCGGAATAGCTCAACTTACTCGCGGAATTGTAGGGCAGGTGAAGCTATTTACTCAACCGTTCGGTTCTTACCCAGGGTGGTATCGATCGCGAAAGGTTTGATCCTCGAGCTCCTGATGCATACATGAAATTAAGGTGACCGTTCACTAAAATGTGTACTAATTTGTTTTACTGCACACGAAATTATGCTCTTGATACAGCGGGTTTGGTTCTGGGGGGGGGGGTATGGTCTTCCGTAAAAGGTTTGAATTTATACCGATAGGTAACG
>NW_027471766.1:0-20732 GCF_051020765.1 Lasioglossum baleicum | reverse complement strand
CCTGGTATTCCAGGAGTGAATCCACAGAGCAGTATTGACGATAGAAACATTAATTCACAGCATGAATATTAATGTAGAGAGTCAAACCGCTGGTCAACATTACAGGTAGGTATAAGGTCATTCCTTTAAGAGATGACCTTACCTTCCGAGAATATAATAGGCAGCAGGGTGTGTGTTACTTCGTGATAAGAGAAACAAATTAGTATTCATATTAGTGTCGGGGCCATTAATTTCGTGTTGAATGAGAGGATCGCGCGGCAAACCGTTCAAGAATGTTACCACCTTCTTAGAGAATCGAACGGCTTGGTCAATAGCTACACCTATCCTATGAGTTCGACCGGCAAATGAAGTACTCCGAGAGTAAATCTGCTGTATTGTATTGGCATAAGACACCCTGCTTCACGGTATAAATACTAAAGTAGATGGTCAATCCATCGAGGAACATTCCCAATTTGTATTGAGTCGTTCTTTTTACCGAATACATAACAATCCATGAACCCACCGCGCTGTAGCGAGGGTCACGCTTAGTGCTCTCGAAAACAAGTAGGTAGACATTATAGCCGATGTACACGTTATTTTCAAATATGAATGAGTAGATCGAGTGTCAAACGGTTCCAGTCCGCTACCATCGTCTTTGAAATTCGAACGGGTAAGTCAAAAGCTTCATATATCCTGTGATTACGACTGTCAAATGGAGTTCCCGGATGTAAATCTGATGTACAGTTTTGGCATTAGACACCCTGTTTCGCTGTATGAATATTAAAGTACAGAGTCAAGCCGTGTGTGAACGTTATCATTTGCAATATACTCAAACGTATCGCCGAAGGCGTTACCACCACAGAAGCTAACCCGCTGTATCGAGAGTATAGCTCCGTGTTTAGGGATACGCGATAGTAAACAGTTTAGTGGCGGGAACTGAATTTCATTATGAATAAGGAGATCGAGGGTCAAACCGTTCGAGACAGATACCTCGGTCTGTGAGAGATGAACGGCGAATTCAATGACTTCACCTATCCTGCGGTTAGGAGAGTCAGCCGGGGGAAACTGAGAGTAAGCACGATGCAGAGCATTGGCAATAGACACTTCAATTCGCGGTTTGAATATTAAAACAGGCCGTAACGCAGTTGAATAAAATTACTTATATGTGTATGGTCGATCTTCTGTCAGAATGACTAACCACCTGAAAAACTAACTCGCTGTATCGGGAGTATAACACCGCGTTCAGAGGTACGATCCAGTGTACATTTCAGTGACGAGCACCATAATTTCATGCATGAATTAGAAGATAAATTGTCAAACAGTTCGAGAAAAATGCCACCTTTTGTGAGAGACGAACGGCTGAGTCAATACTATCACCACTTCTTGTGATTTCGCGAAACAATCCTGGTATTCCTGGAGTAAATCCGTTGAACAGTATTGGCAAATGACACCTTAATTAACAGTCTGATTATTAATGTATAGTGTCAAACAGTTGCAAGACATTGCCTTTTCGCATAGAGTCAAAATATTACCGAAGACCTTACCTTCCGGGAAAACCGTCCCTCTGTTGGGAGTGCTGTGCTTCGAGTTCATGCGAAAATATTAGTAGACATTTTAGACACGTTAATTTCAAGCATGAATTAAAAGATCGAGAGTCAAATCGCTCGAGAACGTTACCACCTTCCTAGAGATTCAAATGGTTACGTCAATAGCTTCACCTATCATGTGATGCCGAGATACAAACGAGGTACTCCAGGAGTAAATCGGCTGAACAGTATAGGCAGTAGACACTTTAATTCACTATTTCACTGTTATAGTAGAGCGTCAAACAGTTTGAGAACATTACGAATTGCGATATAGATAAACGTTCTTCAGAACGCCTTACCGTGCGAGGAGGTAACCCGCCGCATCAATAGTATAACTTCGTGTTTAGATAAACACACCAGTATACACTTTAATAGGTGGACACCTTCTTTTCATATTTATGAATAGGAGGGTCGATTGTCAATGCGTGCTAGAACGTTACCACCTCCTGTAAGAGTCGTAATGCTAATTCAATAGCTACATCTATCCTGTGATTCCGAGGGACAAACCAGGAATTCCCAGATTAAATCCGCTTTACTTTCTTGGGAATTGACACAATAATTCACGCTTTGAGCATTAAAATAGTGCGCCACACCGTGAGGGAGAGTTACCTATTGCTATAAATTGAAACGATTACCAGAAATCGTTAACGTGCGAGAAGCTAACCCGCCGTATCGAGAGCATAACTTCGTGTTTAGAGAAACACATTAGAGTACATTTTAGTAACGCCACCTTAAAATCATGTATGAATTAGAATATGGAGCTCCAAACCGTTCGGAGAAAGATAGCACCTTCTTTGAGATTCGAATGGCTAAGGTAATAGCATCACCTGTCCTATGTTTCCGAAAGTCAATCGAGATTGTTCGGGAGTGAATTCGCTATACAGTATTAGCCATTAATTCCTTATTTCGCGGAGTGAATATTGAAATAGAGCGTCACAGCGATCTGGAGCGATACCAATTGGTATATAGTCACACATTTTACCGATGGCCCTGCCTTCGGAGAGTATAACTTCGTGTTCAGAGAATGAAATTAGTCTTCATTTCAGTGACGGGCGCCATTATTTCATGCATGAATTGGAAGAGCGAGGGTCAAACCGATCGGGAACCAGACCAAATTCGTTGAGAATCGAACGGCTAAATCAATAGCTTTACCTACCTGGTATTCCGAGAGTAAAACCAGGCATTCCAGGAGTTAGTCCGATGAAATGTAATGGCAATGGACACATTAATTCGTGGCTTGAATATTACATTGGAGCGTCAACCGATTGAGAACGTTACAAATTCGTATAAAGTCGAACATCCTACCGAAGACCTTACCAGCAGTGAATCTAACCGCTGTATCGAGAGTATAACTTCGTGTTTCGGGAAACAAATTGGCATTCATTTTAGGTGACGGGCAGCTGAATGTCAAGTATGAACTAGAAGATCGAGGGCCTGATCGTTCGAGAACGTTACCACCTTCCTAGAGATTGAAATGGATAAGTCAATTGCTTAACCTATGCTGTGATGCCGAATGTCAATCGAGATATTTCGGGAGTAAATGCACTGTACACTATTGGAAATGGGAACCTTAATTCGCGGAGTGAATATTAAAACAGAGCGTCACGCCGTGTGAGAATGTAAGTAATTGCTATAAAATCAAGCGCGATACCGAATGCCTTCCGTGCGAGAAGGTACACGCGCCTCCCTTATCGAGATATGGCTACGTGTTTAGGGAAACACATTAGTACGCACTATAGTGACGGCACCTTAAATTCATGCATGAATTAGAAGATGGAGGGCGAAACCACCCGAGAACGTTGGCACCTTCTTTGAGAGACGAATGGCTAAGTCAATAGGTGCACCTATCGTGTGATTCCGAGAGTCAAAGCAGGGTCATCCGAGAGTAAGACCGCTTAAAACCATTGGCAATGGACACATCAATCGGCGGTATGTATATTAATGTAGAGAGTCAATCCCTCGGAGAATATTACTAATTGGTATAAAGTCTTTCGTTCTCCGAATACCTTACCTTCTGTGAACACGAACCGCTGTAACGAGAATATATCTTCGTGTTAAGGGGCGTATATTAGTATACATTTTCCTGGAGGTCACCTTAATTTCATGTATGTATTTGAAAGTCAAGTGTTAAACAGATCGAGATCGTTACCACCCTCTGCTAAGTCAGTAGCTGCACCTATCCTGATATTCCGAGATAGATACCACGTATGCCGGGAGTAAATCCTCTGAACAGTATTGGGAGTGGACACCTTAATCACGGTATAAGTCATAACATAGAGATTCGAACCATCGCACAACGTTCTCTACTGGTATAGGTCAAAAGTGTTACAGAACTCCTTACTATCCACAAACCTTACGTGCTGTATCGAGGGTATAACTTCGTGTTCGGTGACTCAAATTACTATACATTTTCAAGTCGGGAACCTTAATTTCTTGGGTGAACTGAATGATGGAATGTCAATCCATTCGAGAACGTTAGCACCGTCTTAGAGATTCGACGGCTTATTCAGCAGGTGCAACTATCATACGATTCCGACGGTCAGACCAGGTATTCCGGAAGTCAATGCACAGAGCAGTATTACCAATGGTCACGTTCATTCGCGGAATGAATATTAAAGTAGAGCGTCAAGCCTTTGTATATCATTACCTATTGCTATAGTGTGAAAATCTTTCGCAAGGCCTCACCATCCGAGATCCGAACCCGGTGTATCGATGGTATATCTACGTGTTTATAGAAGATAATTTGTATTCAGTTTAGCGACGGGAATCTCAACTTCGTGGATGAGTTTGGGGATCGCAAGTCAATCCGATCCAGAAAGTTATCGCCCTTTTGAGAGTCGCACATCTAAGTCACTGGCTTCACTTACTCGTGATTCCGAGATTCGGACCAGATCTTCCAGGAGTAAACTCGCTTAACAATGTTGCATTTGTCACCTTAATTCACGGTTTGAATATTAAAGTTGAGTGTCACATCACTGTAGAACGTTACCTATTCGTATAGAGTCATCAGTTTTACGGAAGATCCTAACTTCCGAGAGGACTAACACGCTGTAGGGAGTGTTCTCCTCAGAGGTCACGGAATTAAGTTTGTTGACATCTTACCAGGCGGACACCTCATTTTTCATGTTTGAATAGCAAAATCGAGGGTCAAACCGTACGCAAATGCTAACACTTTTTTTGAGAATCGAACAGATGGGTCAATAGCATCACCTATAGTTGCGATTTCGAGAGTCAAGCCGGGTATTCCAGGAACAAATGTGCTGAACAGTAATAACAATAGACACGTTTATTCACGGCATGAATAATGAAGTAGAGCGTCAAACCGTTTGATAACGTCACCAATTGGCATAACGTAATACTCTTTTCCGGAATCAATACCTTCTGAGTTCATAACCGCTGTATCGCGGGTATAACGTTGTGCTCTGCGATACAAATTGGTATACATTTTAGCAGAAGGACGCCTTATTGCCATGTATGAATAGAAAAAGCGACAATCAAACCGTTCGAGATCGATCACACCTTCCTTGAGAGTCGAGCGGCTAAGTGCATAGCTTCACCTATACTGCTATTCCGATAGGCAAACCAGGTATGACGGGAGCCAATTTACAGTACACTGTTCGTCATGTATACCTTCATTCGCGGTTTCAATATTAAAGTTCAGCGTGAAACCATTTCAGAACGTTACCATATGGTATAAACGCAAACGTCCTACCGAAGGCCGTACCTTCCGAGGACCTGACCCGCTGCATCGAGAGTATAAATTCGTGATCAGACATACAAATTAGTATACATGATAGTAACCGGCACGGTGTTCTGATGTATGAATTAGGAGATATATCGTCAAACTATTCGAGAGCCTAACCACCTTGTTTGAGAGTCGAACGCCTAGGCCAAAGTCTGCAGCTATCCTGTGATTCCGAGGGGCAAATCAGGTATTCCAAGAGTAAATTCGCAGAAAAGCATTGGCAATAAACATCTCTACTCCCTGTATGAATATAAAAGTACAGAGTCAATCCGCTGGAGAACGTTACCATTGGTACAACGTCATACTCCTTGCCAGACATCTTACCTTCCGAGAAAATAACCAGCTGTGTCGGGGGGTATAGCATCGCGATCAAGGAAACAAATTAATAGACGTTTTAGCAGACGGACACCTTAATTTCACGTATGAACTAGAAGCTCGAATGTCAAACCGTTCGAGATCGTTACCACCTTCTTTGAGAGTTGAACGGCTGAGTCAAAAGCTTTACCTATCCTGTTATTCCGAGAGTCAAACAGGAATTACGGGCGTCTATCCGCTACACAGTATTGGTAATGGACACCTTAACTAGCGGTTTGTATATTAAAGTAGAGCGTGAAAGCGTTTGTGATCGTTTCCAATTTTGATATATTCAAACGTTTTACCGACCGCGGTAACTTCCGCGAACCTCGCCCGCTTCAACGAGAGTAAAACTTCGTGTTCAGAGGATCAAATTAGTACACATTTTAGTGACATGGACCTTAATTTCATTATGAGTAAGAAGATTAAGGGCGAAACCATTCGAGAAAGGTACCACGGTCTTTGAGATTGAAACGGTTAAGCTTCATACATCCTGTGGTTTAGAAAGTCAAACGTGATATTCCGGGAGTAAATTCGCTGTAGAGCATTGGCGATAGATACCTTAATTCGAGGAGTGAATATTGTAATCGATCGTTGCACCTTGTGAGAACGTAGCAATTATATAATCTCAAACGTTTTAAACAATGCCTCACTGCCCGAGAAGATAACCAGCCGTATCGATAGTATAGCTTCTTGTTTAGAGAAACAAAATAGCATACAAGTTAGTGACGGCACATTAAATTCATTTAAGAATTATAATATCGAAATCCAAAGTCTTCAAGGACGTAACCTCCTTCTGTTAGTGACGAACAGCTAAGTCAATAGCTTCACCAATCCTATGATTCACGGAGGGCAATCCAGGTTTAGCGGAAGTTAGTCCGCTCAACAGTATGGGCAATACATCCTTCAATTCACTGTTTGAATATTAAAGCATGCCGGTCTAGGCGTCGTAGAACATTACCTATAGGTGTGGGATCAAACTACTTACAAATACCTTACCGCCTGGAAAACAAACCCGCTGTATCGGGAGTATAACAGCGTGTTCTGTGGGACGAATTAGTATAAATTTTATTGGCGAGCACCTTAACTACATATAGGAATCAGAAGATTCATGGCCAAAGCGCTCCAGCTCGTTGCCGCCTTCTGTGAAGGTCGAATATCTAAGTCAGTAGCTTCACATATCCTGTGATTCCGAGGGTCGAACTAGGTATTCCGGGAGCAAATGTGTAGTTTCAATATTCGCAAAAGACACCGTAAATATGGTATCAATAGTAATATACAGAACCGTACCATCGTAGAACTGTACCTACTGGTATATGGTCAAACTTTGTACCGCATACCACACCCTCCGAAAGCGCTAACCCCGCTGCAGCAAGTGTCTGCTTAATGTTCAAGGAAACAAAGTAGTATACCCTTTAGCAGACGGACACTTTAATTGGATATATCAAGAGGAAGATGGAGGCTCAAATCCTCCGAGAATGTTAACACCTCTTTTGGGAGTCGCGTGGATAAGGCCATAGCTTCACCGATCAGCAGTCAAGCCAGGCATTCGGGAAGTCTATCCGATAAACTGTGTCGGCAATAGACAACTTATCTCGCAGTATGAAAGTTAAAGTACAGAGTTTAACAGTTGGAGAACATTAGCCAATGCTATAAATTCTGCCGTTTTGAAAATTACATTACATTCCGAGGATCTATCCCGCTGCACCGATTGTGTTGCCTAGTGTTCACTGCTACAAATTAGTAGTCATTTTAGCAGACGGAAGCACTATATTCATGTATGAATAGAAAAATCGACAGACAAACCGTTCGGGAACGCTAACACCTTCTCCAAGAATTCAACGGCGAAGACAATAGCTTCACGCACCCGGTGACTCCAAGTGCTAAGCCAGGTATTGCAGGAGTAAATCCGTTGAACAGTATTGGCAATAGACACCTTAATAAACTGTTTGAAGACTATTGCAGACCGTCAAACCGTTATAGAACGTCACCTATTGGTATACAATTAAACACTGTACCGATATTCTAAGCTTCTGAGAAGCTAGCCCGCCGTGCCGGAAGTATAACTTCTTGTTCTGAGAAACACATTAGAATTCATTTTAGTGACGGCACCTTAAATTCATGTGTGAATTAGGATTTATATGATCTAACCGATCGAGAACGTTGCCACCTTCTGTGCGAGACGAGCGGCCATGTGAATAGCTTCACCTGTCCTGAGATACCGAGAACTAAACCATGTATTGCGGGAGTAAATACGTTGAACAGTTATGGCAATAGACACCTCAATTCACGGAATGAATAATGAAGTGGAGAGTCAAACCGTCGAAGATCGTTACATACAGTAATAAAGTCAAACCTTTTAACGAAGGCCTTAAATTTCGAGAAACTATCGCGCTGTCTCGAGGGTACGTCGAGTTCAGAAAAGCAATATATTATACTTTTGAGTGACGGGTTACTTAATTTCATGTATGAACTAGAAAATCGGGGTCAAAGCGTTCGAGAACTTTGCCACCGTCTTTGAGAGTCGAACGTCAAAATCCGTAGCTACACCTATCCCGTGATTACGAGAGTCAAACAAGGTATTCCGATAGAAAATCCGTTGATCAGTATTGGCAATAGGCACAGTAATTCATTGTATGGATATTAGAGTTGAGCGTCAAATCGTTTGAGTACGTTACCAACTGGCATAAAGTCTAACCTTTTATCGAAAAACTTATCGACCTAGAACGAATACCGAACAAGCGAGTGTCTTGCCTTGTGCTCACGGAAACAAAATAGCAGTCATTATAGCTGACGGAGACCATGTTTTCGTGTCTGAATAGCAAAATCGAGAGTCAAACTACTCTAGAACGTTACTCCATTCTTTCGGATACGAACGGCTAAGTTAATAGCTTCACGTATTCTAGGATTCCGAGAGACCAAATTGGCACTCTGGGAGTAAGTGGCCCGTACCGTATTGGCAATAGACTACTTAATTCTCGGAGCCAATATTAAAGCACACCAACATACCGTTTTAGAGCGTTACCTACTTGTATATAGTTAAACCTTTACTGAAAGCCATACCAGCCAAGAATGTAAACCTCCGTATCGAGAGTATAAATTTGAGTTCAGAGAAACACATTAGTTTACATTTTAATGATGGACACCATAATTTCATGTATTATTTATAAGATCATGGATCAAACCTTTCGAGAACGTTAACATCTTCTTTGAGAGACGAACGGCTAAGTTCATAGCTTGTCGTACTCCAATATTCGAAGAGGCAAACCATGTATTCCCGGAGTAAATGTTACTAATCTGCTATCGTGAACACCGAGCAAGACACTTGCTTCAGCGGGTTGCCCTTCTCGGAAGTTATGGCCTTCGGTAAAAGGTTCGACTCTAAGCTAAAAGATGAAGCTCTGTATCCGTCTGACGCTCTACCTTCATATTTGTACCGTGAAATAAGCAGTATATTGCCAATATTGTTCAGCGGATGTGCTCCCGGAATACCCGGTTTGGCATTCGGAATCACAGGATGGGTGAAGCTATTGGCTTGTGTGTTCGACTGTCACAGAAGGTAGTAACGATCTCGAGAGGTTTGGCACTCGATCTACTAAGTCGTATTTGAAATTAAGTTACTCGTCGCTAAAATTTAGGCTATGTTGCTTCTCTGACCACGACGTTATACTCTCGGCACAGCGGGATACATTCTCGGAAAATAATGCCTTCGGTAAAATGGCTTGACACTGTACCAACAGGTAAGGATCTTCGACGGCTTGACACTGTACTTTAATTTTTGTACCGTAAATTGGGGTGTCTATAGCAAATACTGTTCAGCGGACTTACTGCCGGAATACCTAGCTTGACTGTCGGAGTCACTGGCGAGGTGGAGCTATTGACTTCGCTGCAGTCAAAAGTGGTCTACACGTTCTGAAAAGTTTGACTCTCAATCTTGAAATTCATACATGAATATAAGGTGTCCGTCTACTGAAATCGCTTCTTATTTTCCATCCTTGAACACTAGGCAAGGCACTTCGTCAGCGGATTAGGTTCTCGGAAGGTAATGTATTCGGCTAAAAGTATGACATTATAGCCATTGGTAATGTTCTTCGACATTTTGCCTCCCTACTTTAATACCCGTGGCGTGTATTAAGGTCTCCATTGCCAATACTATTCAGGGGATTTTCGCCAGGAATACCTTGTTCGGCTCTAGGAATCACGTGATAGGTGAAGCTGATGGCTTAGCTGTGCGAATTCCAAAAAATGTGGTAATTTTCTCATGCGATTTGACACTCCATCCACCTATTCATATATGAAAATATTATGTCCGCCTGCTAAAATGTCTACTCAATGCATCCTGTAAAATCTAGGCAAGAAAATCGCTGGTTCGCGTAAGGAAGGGTGTTGGGTAATATTAATGAATTTATACTAATTGGGAACGCTCTCTTACTGCTTGATTCTCTACTTTAATTTCGTATCGCGAATTAACGTGTGTATTGCCAATACTGTTCAGCGCATTTACTCCCGGAATACCTGGTGTGACTCTCCGAATCACTGGATAGGTATAGCTTTGACGTTCGAATCTGACAGAAGGGGGCATCGTTCTCGAACGGTTTGACACTCGACCGTCTAATTCATACATGAAATGCAGGTGCCCGACACTGATATGCATACTAATTTGACCTCTGATAACGAAGATATACTGTTGATACAGCGGGTTCGCTTCAAGGAAGGTAAGGCCTTTCTATACTGTCTGTCACTATATCAATACGTAACCTCCTACAAAGCTTTGCCTCTGGAAATTAATATTTATACCATGAAATAGTGTGTACGATGCCAATACGGTATAGTGGATTGACTCCCGAAATTCTTTCTTTGACTTTCCCGATCACAGGATAGGAGAAGCTATTGACTTAGCCGTTCGACTCGCAAAGAGGGTGATAACGTTCTTGAACGGATTGATAATCGATACTCCAATTGATACACAGAGTAAAGCTGCCCGTCATGTATAGTAATCTGTTCCTCTGAGCACGATATTATACTCACGATGTAATGCGTTAGGCATTCGGACGGTATGGAATTCACTAAAACGATTGACTTTATTCCTATTGGCAACGTTCGCAAACGAATTAGCTGTCTACTTTAATAATCAATCCGTGAATTAAGGTGACCACTGCAAATACTGTTCAGCGGAATTCCTCCTGGAATTGCAGGCTTGACTCTCCGAATCACAGAATTGGTGAAGCTTTTGACTTAGCCGGTCGTCTCTCACTGAAGGTGGTAACGCTCTCGATCGATTTGACTCCACCTTCTAATTCATGGATGAAATTATGCTGCACGTCACTAAAATGGATACCAGTTCGTACCTATGAACACGGCGTGATACTCATGGTTCAGGGGGTCAGTTTTTTGGAGAGTAAGGCGTTCTGTAGGAAATTTAACCCTACACGAATATGGAATGTTGTGCAATGTATCCTCGGCCTTCCTTAATGTTCATCCCGAGAATGAAGGTACGTATTGACGATACTCTTCAGCGGATATACTCTCAGATTACCTTGTCTAACTCTCGGAATCATAGGATATGTGAAGCTACTTACTTAACAGTTCATCTCTCACAGAAGGACGTAACGTTCTCGAACGGGTTAAGTCTTCGGAGGTTAATGCATTCAGTAGAAACGTTTAGCTTTATACCAATTGGTATAGCCCACAAACAGTTTGACACACGACATTAATATTCAATCCGTGAATTAGAGATACTGTTGCCAATACTGCTCTGCGGATTTACTACCGAAATATCTGGTTTAGCTTTCGGAATCACATTGTAGTTGACGCTGTTAAGTTAGCCGTCCGTCTCTTAAAGATGGAGGTAACGTTCTCGATCGGTTTGATTCCCGATCTTCTAATTCATATATGAAATTAATGTTCACGTCACTGAGATGCATACTAACTTGCATCCTTCAAGACGATGTTATACTCTCGATATAGCGGATTTGGTCATCGGAAGGTAAGGCCTTCGGTAAAACGTTTGACCCCTATACCTATATGTAACGTTCTACAACGGTATGACATTGCACTTTAGTATTCATACCGTGAATTTAGGTGTGTTTTGCTAATCCCGTTCAGTGCATTTACGCCCGGAATACCTGCTTATACTCATGCTATCGCAGGTTAGATGAAGTTATACCGAGGTCTTGTAGTTGTGCACGGCAGCTCGAAGCGGCATTACTGTTTGGTTTCACTTAATTCCTTATGCTTGATTTTGTACCATATGAATTCTGTCCCAGTTTTCTATTTATTTATAGATACTGCAATTTACTGTTGTCATTTTTTCGTCCTTGTTCGAAACTTTCTATTTTTATTTTTAAAAAATTACATTTCTTAGAAAAAGTGCCTTTGAAATTAGTTGAGTGTACGCTTATGACATAATCTTCCTAAAAATATTGTTATTTTATATGATTGTCTGTACAAGTACCTACTCAGTCGGAGCGACACGGCACGAGTGATCCTGTATTTGCGTACGGTAGATCGGAGCGAAATTAGGATATGATCTACGTTAACTTCTTTAACCTTGATATTGTACCGTATGCACCTTCCACAGTTTTCTATTTATTTCTACATACTGCAATTTGCACGTATGGTATTTCCGATTTTCTTCCAAATATCCAATGGTGAAAATGGTAAATTGTATTTCTTAGTATATGTGTCTTGGGAAATATGTGAGTGTACGTTTATGACAATATTTACTAATCTTATTGTTGTTTTATATGATTGCCTCTATGCGTACTTAAGCATTCGATGCGACAAGAAAAAAGTGGACTTGCCGTTGTGTTCGGCAGATCGGAGCCACAATACCGTCTGGTCTTGGTTAATTTCTTTAATCATGGTATCGTAACGTATGAGTTTTATTCGTTTTTCTGTTTCATACTACATGTCGTTATTTTCTGTTTTAATATTTTTGATTTCTTCCAAAATTCCAATTGATAATTTCAAAAATTGTATTCTTTAGTAAAATTGTATCTGGAAATAGTAGAGTGTACGTTTATGCCAATATTTTGTTATACACATAGTTACTTCATACGGTTGTCTGTATACGAATCTACTGTTCCTGCACGACACGGCTGGGATTATGTTGTAGTTGCGTTCACATGATCGGTGCGACCCTGCTATTTGTTAATAATATTTGTTAATTTCTTTAAACCCTATGTTTTAGCGTTTGCAATCTTTCGCAGATTTCAATATATTTCTACATACTGTATCTTACTATTTTGATATTTTCAATTTTTTCCCCCGAATTTTCAATTTCTAGTATGAAAATTGTATTCCTTGGTAAAAGTGTCTTTGGTATTATGTGAGTGTACGTTTATGATATTATGTTGTTAAATTTAATGTCATTTTTAATGCTTATATAATGATACATTTTTTCCCAGTTTTCCATTCACTTATGCATACTGTAGTTTACTGTTGTGACATTTTCGATTTCTTTTTTCCGTAATTTTCAATTTTAATTTTAAGAAATTGTATTTCCCCGTAATTGTGTCTTTGGAATTCATAGAGTATTCGTTTATGACATTATTCTGTTAAACTTATTTTTATTTTATACGATTTTCCCTATATGAACCTACGGTATCAGTGTAACTCTACTGGCGATGTCTTGTAGTTGCGTACGGCAGAGAAAAGCAGCAGTACTGTGTGATCTTCGTTAATTTCTCTAACCTAGATATTGTACCGCATGAATTCTTTCCAGTCTGCATTAATTTATATATACTGTCATTTACTGTTGCGATATTTTCGATTTTCTTCGATATTTTCAATTTTTCGATGAAAAAATTGAGTTTGATTGCAAAATCATCTTTGGAATTTGCTGTGTCTACATTTATGACATTATTATGATGATCTTATTCGTATTTAATATGATTGTCTGTATCCGTACCTACGCTGCCGCGGTGACACTAATTGGGATGTCCTGTATTTGCATACGACAGATCGAAGTGGCACTACTGGAGGGTCGTAGTTAATTTCGTTAAACATAATTTTGTATGGTATGCATTTTATCCCGGTCATCCATTTATTATGTCCATTTATTATGAAAAATTATTTAATCATACTGTAATTTACTGCTTTCGTATCTTCGATTTGTTTCATAAGTTCCAGTCTTTAAGATCAAGGACTGTATTTTTTAGGAAACGTGTTTATGGAATTAGTTGAGTTTACATTTATTACAATATTCTGTTATGTTCTTTGTCATTTCGTATAATTATCACTATATGTACCTACGGCGATGGGCGGGGGGGGGGGGGGCGACACGACTGAAGCGGACCTGTAAGTGCGTTGGGAAGACAGTAGCGACACTACTGTATGACATTGGTTGATTTAATTATCCTTGATATTGTACCGTATGCATTTATCAGCAGTTTACTATTTATATGTACATACTGTAACTTACTGGTACGGTATTGTCGACTTTATTTAAAAATTCTATTCTATAATTTCAGTAATTGTATTCTTTTAGGTGAAGCGTCTATGGAATTAGTTGAGTATACGTTTATGACATTATTTTCTTAAAATTAATTTGACATTATATGATTGCCTGTATGTGTACCTACTCTTCCGTAGCGATACACCTGGAGTGATATTGCAGTGCTTATAGTAGATTGGCGCGGTATACTGGATGGACCTCGTTAATTTGTTTAAACTTATCTTTGTACCGTTGTCTTTCTACCCCAGTTTTCCATGTATTTACACATACTGTAATTTACGGTTATGATAATTCCCATTTTTCTCAAAACTTCTAACTTTTTGTTAAATTATTGTATTTTTTAGGTCAATTGCCATCGAATTAGTAGAGTGAATGTTTGTAATAATATTTTGTTAAATTCATTATTATTTTATAGAATTGTCTCTATGCGTATCGACGCTTCCGGAGCGACACGGTTGTTGTGGTCATGTAGTAGCGTCCGTTAGATAAGACCGACAGTGTTGTATTATCTTTGCAAATTTCTTTAACCTTGTATTGTGCCGTATCCATATTTTCCCCTGTTTTCTAACTACCTGTACCTACTGTAAATAACTATTATGTTATATTAAATTTTATTTCCGAAATATACAGTTTCTAACTTTAAAGATTGTATTTTCTAGTAAAAATGTCTTCTGAATTAGTTGAGCTTATGTGTATGACATTAATTTATTATTGTTGTGATTATATTATATCGTTGTCTGTACACGTACCCACGCTTGTGCAGCGACAGAACTGGGATGGCCTCGTAGGTGCGAATGGAAAATGGGAGCGACACTATTATATGATATTCGTTAATTTCCTTCACCATGATGTGGTACCGTATGCATTCTTTGGAAATTTTCCATTTATTTATACACACTGTAATTTACTGTTTTCATAAATTCGATTACTATCTGAATTTTGAAATTTTAGGCCAAAAAATTGTACTTCTTAGTAAAAGTGCGGCTGAGTTAATTGTATTTACGGTTATGACAATATTATATTATGCTTGTCGTTGTTTTATATGCTTGTCTATAGTCGTACTTACGCTGTCGGAGCGATACGACTGGCGAGGCCATGTAGATGCCTACGGCAAACGGAGCGACAACACTGGAAGGCCTTCGTTGATTTCTTTAACCATGATTTCGAAGCGTATGCGATTTTTCCCAATTTTTCCATTGTTTTAAAACATTGTTTAATTTACAGTTATGACATTTTCGATTCTTTTTATAATTTTCATTTATTATTTTAAGAAACTGTATTTCTTAGTAAAAGAGTCATTGGAATTAGTTGAGTGTACGCTTATGGCAATATTTCGTTAAATTATTTATTGTTTAATATGATTGCCTGTATATGCACCTACGCTGCCGGAGCGACAGGACTGGATTCGTCTTGTTGTTGCGTTCGCTAGGTCGGAGTGACAAATGCTGTATGATATACGTTAATTTCATTAACCATGATGTTGTACTGTATGCAATCATTCTCAGTTTTGTGTTTACTTATGCATACTTTAATTTACAATTATGATATTTTCGATATTTTATTAAATTTCAAAATACATATTTATTAGAAAGAGTGACACTAATTAGTTGATTGTACATATAAGACAACACTCTTTTAAATATGTTGTCATTTTCAATGATTGTATGTATACGTACCTACGCTGCCGGTGCGACACGACTGTGGGTGCCTTGTAGTTGCGGAGACAGATGGGAAGCGACAGTAGCGTATGGCCTTTGTTTATTCCTTTAACCTTTCCAATGTACCGTAAGCATTGTTTGACAGGCTTCCATTTATTTCCACATACTGCAATTATCATTTATGATATTATCCATTTGTTTCATATCTTGCTGTCATTAATTTCAAAAACAGTATTTTTCAAGAGAAGTGTCTATGGAATTAGTTGAGTTTACATTTATGACAATACTGATTTATGCTTCTTCGTATTTTATATGATTCTCTGTATTCGTACCGCATTTACAGATCGACACGAGTGGAGTGGTCTTGTAGTTGCGATCGGTATATCGGAGCGAATCTACTCTATGAGCTTCGTTAATTTCTTCAACCATATTACTGTACCGTATGGATCTCTTCCCAGTCTTCCATTTACTTATACATGCTGTATTACGGTTATGCTGTTTTCGATTTTTTCATAATTTCCAGTTTTTAAATTAAAAATTCGTACTTCTTATTAAAAGTGCCTTTTCAATTGGATAAATCTACATTTATCCAAATATTTTGTTTAATTTTCTGTTGTATAATATGATTGTCTGAATACAAACCTACGCTTCTGCAGCAACACGACTGGAGTGACCTTGTAGTTGCGTTCGGTAGGTCGGAGCTACACGACTGTATGCTCTTTGTTAATTTCAATATACTCAATATAGTACCGTAACAATTCTTCCGCAGTTTCCTGTTTATTTCTATGCATTTGTTCCCAATTTTTACTTTATTTATACATTCTGCAATTTACTGTTCTATCATTTTCAACTTTCTTCCATATTTTCAATTCTTATTATAAGAAATTCTATTTCTCAATAACGGTGTCTTTGTAATTACTTGAGTGTACGCTTATGTCATGTATTTGGTACATATTGCTATTTTATATGACTGTCTGTATGCGAACCTACGCTCCTGGACCAACACCACTCGCACGGACTTGCAGTTGCGAACGCCAGATCCAAGCGGCTCTACTGGCTGGTCCTTGTTTATTTCTTTATCCATAAGATTGTCGCCTATGCATTGTTTTGCAATTTTCTATTCATTTCTACATACTGTATTTTACTGTTATGATTTTTTCAATTCCTTCCAAAAATTCATAAATTTAAATACATGCACCAGTATTCCTTACTATTCGCGCATTTGAATTTGTTGAATTTATGTTTATGACAATATCTTGTTAAGCTTTTTGTCATTTTACACTGTTGTCTGTATACGTACTTACGGTGCTGTAGCGACACGGCTGAAGTGGTCTTGTAATTGCGAACACCAGATCGAAGCGGCATACTGCATGATCTTCGTTAACCTTTCTAATTACAATATTGTACCGCGTCCAATCTTTCGCAAATTTCTACTTACTTCTACATACTCAATTTACTGTTATGATTTTTCGACTTTATTCATAATTTCCATTTTAATTTAAAAAATTGTATTTCTTAGGAAATCTTTCTTTGGAATTAGTTAAGTGTACGTTTATGATAATAGTTTGTTATGCCTTATGATATTTTTTCATGGTCTGTATACGAAACTACGATGCTGAGCGAGACGAATGGCGACGTATTGCAGTTGCGTAGAGCAGATTGGAGCGGCACTATCGGATGGTCCTTGTTACTTTCTTTGCCCTTGATATAGCACCGTATGCATTTTTTTCCCAGTATTCCATTTATTTATGCATACTGTAATTATTGTCGTGATATTTGCGATTTTCATCTAAATTTTCAATTTATATTTTACGGAATTGTATTTTTTCAGTAAAAGTGGCTTCAGATGAGTGCACGTTACGACATTATTGTGTTATGCTTCATTTCATTTCATATCATAGTCTGTATACGTTCCTACGTTGTCGGAGCGATACAACTGGCGCTGTCTTGTATTTGCGTACGGCAGGTCGGGAGAAACTAAAGGATGGTGTCCATCAATTCCTTTATCCTTCGACTCTATCCTTCGACACGACATTATACAGTATGTATTTTTTCCTGGTTTTTCATGTATTTGTACATACTGTGTATTACTGCAATGATGTTTTCACTGTTCCTAAAAAATACAATTTCTGAGATAAAGAATTGGAGGGTTTGAATAAAATCGGAAATATCATAACAGTATATCACAGAATGTAGAAATAAATAGTGAATATCGAAAAAATGCATTCGACACAATATCAAGGATAGAGAAATTAACGAAGATAGTACCGTAGTGTCGGCCCGATATGACGAACGCAACTCCACGGCCATAGCAGGCGTGTCGCCCCGGAAGCGTATGTACGTATAAAGACAATTATGTAAAATAAAAATAAGTTTCATCATAATATTGGCATAAACGTACACTCGACTAATTCCAAAGACACTATCACTGATAAATACAATTTTTTAAACCAAAAATTGAAAATTTTGAAAAGAAATGGTGAAATCATAACAGTAAATTACCGTATGTAGATATAAACAGAATACAGAGAAATAATGCACACGGTTCAATATCAAGGTCATAGAAATTGTCAAAGCCCATACAGCACTGTCGCTCCGATTCTCCGCAACTGCAAGAGAACTCCACCCGTGTCGCTCCGGAAGGGTAGGTACATATAGAAACATTCACACAATATGTCAACGAATAATACAAAATATGGTATAAACGTACATACAACTAATTCCAAAGACACTTTTATTAAAAAATACAATTTTTAAACAAAGATTACGAATTTTAAAAGAGCATCGAATATATCATAACTGTAAATTACAGCATATTAAAATAAAAGGAAAGCTGCGTGAGAATGCATACGGTACAATATTTGGATAATGAAATTAACAAAGATCATCCAGTACTCCCGACCGATTTGTCGCACGAAACTCTAAGACTTCGCCTGTCGTGTCTCTCTGGCAGCGTAGGAAAGTATACATCAATAATTCAAAATAACAAAGAATTTAACATAATATTGTTATTAGCGCACGCAAATAGTTCCGTAGGCACTTCTGCTAATGAATACAATTTTTATAATAAAAATTGAAAATTTTGATAAGAATCGGAACATCATTCACTAAATTAAAGTATGCATAATTAAATGTATGTCTGGGTATAATGCATACGGTACAATTTCAAGGTTAATGAAATTAACGAACATCATGCAGTAATGTCGATCCGATCGGGCCTACGAAACTGCAAGACCAGTCAGGCGCGTTATTCCGGCAGCGTAAGTACATATAGAGACAATCCTATAAAATAACAATGAATTTAACAAAATACTGTCATAATCGTTCACTCTACTAATTCTGTGGCATTTGTCCTAAAAAATGCAATTATTAAACAAAAGGTTGAAGTTTTAAAAAAATGATTGAAATATCATAACTGTAAATTACAGTAT
The DNA here is from genome assembly GCF_051020765.1 of Lasioglossum baleicum. Classification (NCBI taxonomy): domain Eukaryota; kingdom Metazoa; phylum Arthropoda; class Insecta; order Hymenoptera; family Halictidae; genus Lasioglossum; species Lasioglossum baleicum. The sequence continues at coordinate 1,521 of NW_027471766.1, read as the reverse complement.
GTATAGAAAATGGAAAACTGGGGAAAATGACAACGTACATAATCAATTTCAACGAAATAAACGAGGGCCTTCAGTATGCCGCGCCGATCTGGCTTTCGCAACTGCAACACCAATCCTGTCTGTCGCACAGGAAGCGTAGGTACGCAACAGGCCATCAGTAGAACAACAATAACATTAGCAAAATATGCCATAAACGTACACTCATATAATTCCCAAGGCACATTTACTGAGAAATACAATTTTTTATATTAACAATTGGATATTTTGTAGAAAATCGTAACAATCAGACGAGTAAATTGCAGAATGTAGAAATAAATAGAAACTGCGACAGAATGCGTACAGAACAATCTTATTGTTAAAGTAATTAACAATGACCATGCAACATGCCGCCCCGTACAACAGCAGACAACTACAATACCTCTCAGCACATGTCGGTCTGGAAGCGTACGTGCCCATACAGCCCATCATATGAATTATCAATGAGGGTAACGAAATAATATCATAAACCTAAACTCTACGAATTGCAACACACTTTCACTAAGTCATACATTTCTTCAATACGAAAAGACAATTTGAAAATAATCGAAAATATTAGGGCATTAAGTTAAGTATGTGCAAATAAATGGAGAATTGGGGAAATATGCATACGGTACGAAAGCAGGGGTTAAGAAATTAACGTAGACCATACAGTAGTATCCCCTCCGATCTCCCGTACGCAACTACATGCCCCGGCCAGTCGTGTAGCTCCGACTGCGATATACTTGCACAGACATTCATTCAAATAACAATATTTTAACAAGATAATGTCATAAACGCGTACGCTCAACTAATTTCAAAGGCACTTTACTGAGATATACAATTTTTTGCATAAAATTTGAAAATTTCAAGAAGAACGAAATATAACAACAGTTCATTACAATATCTATGAATAAGTAGAACACTGGGACGAATGCATATCATACAAAATCAAGCATAAGGAATTAACTGAAACCATACAGTAATGCCGCTTCGAACTGCCGTGTACAACTACAAGACATCGAGAGTCCTCTTGCTCCAGCTGGGTTGGTACATGTACAGACAATATTATAAAATAACAGCAAGCATATCAAAATACTGGAATAAACGTAAACTCAACTAATTCAAAAGGAACTATTACAAAGAAATACAATTTTTATGATAAAAAGTTAGAATTTTGTAATATATCGAAAATATCAATATTAAATTACAGTATGTATAAATAAACGGCAAACTGGAAACGATGCATACGCACAACATCAGGGCATAGTAATTTCTGACGACCTACAAGTAGTGTCGTTCATCTACCGAACGCAACCACAAGACGACCAGTGATATCGTGCGGGCAGCGTAAGGTACATGTGGAACAATCATATAATATAGCATGTAATATAACAAAATATTGTCTCAAACGAATGCTCAACTAATTCCAAAGGCTCTTTCAGTACGATTCATTTCTGAAATTAAAAACTTGATATTTTGAAGAAAATCGAAAATATCATAACA
>NW_027471765.1:0-20733 GCF_051020765.1 Lasioglossum baleicum | reverse complement strand
ATTATTCGTTGTTGCTGATACCCGACGATATACACCTTATCCTTCCTGCTCGGCAATTGTACAACAGTCTTGGCCGTGAAACAGCGAACGGGCGAATCGCGGGACAGAGAAGCACGTGGCCAAGATGGGGGAACCTGGTGGAGGAGGAGGCCATCTTGGAGGAGGTTCGAGGAACGAGCGGCACTCGGGATGGACGACAGAGATCACGAGCTGGTGGATTAACCCGGCGGGAAATGGGATCGGTCGAAGAGGAGGCCTCGAGCGGAACTGATTGGGGAGGGTTGTTCCTTCGCGAGCAGGTATGTTCGGAACGCCGGTGCGGATGATCAAAAGGCTCGTCGACGACATTGCAACGTTTGACTCCCTTCCGGTTTGCCGGATCCGTCGGAAAATAGATCCTTCCAGTGACGGGTTAACGAATGGAATTTTATTTTTTTCCCTCTACTACCCGTTCGTTTTAATCCTCTCGCGTTGTTTGGCAGGTTTAAATATTTAAAGTCCTTTCGCTTTCCCGGCCACCTAGATTCCAGTTTTAAATCGCCAACGAACGCGTGTTGATTAATTTATCTTTACGCACCGATCTTTTCCTTTCTTTTTTACCGTATTAAAACTTTGTCCATCCTCTTGTTTTTAACGTTTGAAATATTCATTTTCCAATCTTTTTTAATCTCTTTCTGATATTTTGAAAAACATCACGTTGTAAGCAATTTATTTATTTAGTATACATATTTATACAGAACACACATGAGGTTTCTTTGATTTTTCTATTTCTTCTCAAGTAGAATATATTTATAATATGAAAACGTGAATCTCGTGCGTCACTTTCCTCTTTAATTTCGACACGTCTCCCTCCTTCCTTTTTAATTTTTATAGAAATAAGAGATCTGATTCTTTCGTTCAATCGCATATACTTTGCACTTCAATTTACATTACTCTTTGTTTAAAAACAGAAACCCGAGGAACAAACCAGCGATCTCCCGCCTTTGATCACTCTGCTGAGATCGAGACAGAAAGGATCGAAACCTGTGGATCGGCGTCGAAGATCGTTGGATTCATACTCGAATTCGGATTACGTGTTGACGATGGACGGTTCCAACGACGAGGCAGAGGTCCGTAAGATCCTGACGAACGCGAAAGCGAAATTGAGCACGGTGAAATCGGACAACATAGGAAGGTTCCGGGACAACTCGTTCGGCGATGACTGGCTGTTCTTCGTGATGCCGACCAGATCGGGCACGTTCACCGACATGCTCTTCAAATCGCAACCGGAGGACTACGACTGGGATACACGCGACTTCGGCGTAAACGCAAATTGGATGAACAGCGAGCAGCTATCGAACGTGAAGGGGACCGTGAACTATAACGAGGCCATCGAGGCGAGGAAGAAAGACAGCCTGGACGAGTACAAGTCCTCGAACTCCGATTGGAACATGGGAATGAGCCGGGAATATTTGGGTCAGCTGAGAACGGAGACCTGGAGCAACAGAGACGAGTCTGATAGCAAGAGCGTAATAGCCCCGGAGGCAGGAAAAACTAGCTCTAACGCGATCAAGGACCATAACCAACGGGACCGGGGACGGTTAATCAAAAGTGACGAAGAAAGAAATGGAAAGGAAGATTATCGTGACATAAAAGTCAACGTGAAGAATGGCGAGACATTATTCCGCGATAGTCCGATCGATAACGCAATGCTAGCGGCGAGTGATAAACCGTCTACTGCAGAGCTACCTGCGAAAATACCTGAAGCACACAATAAAGCGAGCCAAAATAAACGACCCTCGAACGATAAATCGCTTTTCATTTCGGATCCGCTTGTTTCACCGGGCAACTTTGAGAGCGCTGGAAGACACGCGAAAAACACCGAAGAGTCGACGGCTCGTGAATCAACGACCGGGATGGTGCATGAAGGTTTGCAAGACAACGACTCGGTAGGTAACGGCACCGCGGGGTGGTATCTCGATGGAAAATCGGCCAACGATGAATCGAGCTCTGATAACGTCGATCCAGTAAAGGAGACAACGACAACCACCAGTGGCGGGAAGACGTCGGAAAGAGAAGAGAAACCACAGGAGCTGGAAGATCAGGATACGTTGGCGCTGATCAGACTGATACAGGAATTGTCGACGTTGAGAGAAGAATTAAACGAAGACTTCGGAAAGAACGGGAATACTCCGTTGCGTTCCCCGGGACTAGATAATAATCACGCAGTCAAAACGTCAGATGGTCACGATGGTCGCAATTCCGTTTCGTCTGGAGATGATAATCACAGGTCGGGTGTTGGTGGAGACGTTAAATTGGATTGGTCATCTGCAAGTCCCAGACAGGACACGGTGACTGTTGAGAAGTTGAGAGGAAACTGGGGAGGAATGAAGGATTCTGGGAGAAAGGTATGTAAAGAGTGCAAGATTCTAGGAGAGTCCAAATTTTGGATAGGAATGTCGAGAGTTGGTTTGTTAAAACAATAGCTAACGTCTTCGTAACAACTGACTCTGACACTTGAACACTATCTTCTAAACACTGAATTAAACTTTCCACTCCTCTTCTTCAATTATGCCTTTGTCACGTATCCTAAACATTCTAGATTCTTCCTTCATCAACAATGCATTTCACAAATATTCTAAACATTCGGAACTGTCAACAACTCGTTCATTCGATCTTCTTTTACACGGTCTCTTTCATTTATCACATACTCGTTAACACAAGAGCTTACAAAACCAGCAATAATTCAGAAAAATGAAATCTAAGGCTTGTTAAATTTAAGGTGGCGAATTCGGAGAGGATTGGTATCAAAGAAGCGAAGACTGAAGAGCAAGATTCTGAAGCCGAGAACGGAATGGGAAATAATCTGTTGAACGACGTAAATAGACACGATTCTGGATCGGTAAACAAAGCGGAAGGGATTTCTGGGACAGAGAGTAAAAGCAAAAAGGAATATGACTCGTCAAACAGGACAGAAACAAAGTCCACTGTGGAACACTCGCGAGGAACCGAGTCTGAGGACACGAATAAGGGAAACAGATGGAAATCGAAGGATCCGAAAGAAAGTTTAGAGGCAAAGGGAAATAAACTCGGGTCGCTGAATGTGGAGAGAAAGGAATACGAGCGGGGCGGTTCGGGAAGAATTTTGGCGGAAAATCGGGGGAACGAGGAATTTAAAGGCGCAGAGAGGAAGGGGACCGGGTGGAAAGAGCCGGGAAGAGAAAAATATGATTCGGAGGAGCTGGGTAAAAAGAAATCTGGGTCAATGAATCTGGGAAAAGAGGCGGCAAGGCTGGCAGTTGTTGAAAAATTCAAGCCACTTCCTGACTACGCGTTATCGAACGTTAATAAATCTCTGATAGGGAACGAGCAAAAATCTGAGCAATCTGTTTCATACGGCGCACAGGTGGACGGGGGAAAAAATTCAATTCCGGGGGATGATAAAGTGTCTGCGAAGGAAGGAAATAATAAGTCGAGCGAACGGGGTAAGAAAATAATTCGAATTAATTACTCCGACCTCGGAGAAGAAGATGAAAATCGCGCGAAACTCGAAGAGCACGAAAACGATCGTTACGGGGACATCGCTGTCAACATTGCTGGCGATGACAGGCGCGGCGAAGATTTCTGGAACAGTGGTATAGCGTACGAGCAATCGGACGTGCATGCAAACGGTAACATCGCGTTCGGTGCTTCCGAGGACGGCAACTCTGATAATCAGAAGTATCGAATAACGTCTGGTAAAGAGCCTTTGAACGCGGACAGAGAGCGCGACACGTACGAGAATAAAGGCGGGCTTATTCCGTATGGAGAAACACGCGATAAAACATCCGCGAGCAAATACGACTGGGATGAGCGTGAGACGGAAGCCGGTGAAATAAGATCCGGTAAAGGCGAGGCAAAGGAACTCTCGTCTGCCGAAGAACACGCGAAAGAAAGGAATATTAACGTAGGAAAGGGGGGCAGTAAATTGTCGCGGGACCCGAAAATAAACGACGAAGACAGCTCGAGGGAGAAGCAATCGTTGAATAAAGACGAGGCGTTGATAAAGCGAGGAAAGAACCTGCAAACAGATCGGTCGTTATCGGGCACGGCAAACATCGGCGGAGAAACATTTGCAAATGCTGAAATTGACGGAAAGAACAACGGAGCTCGCGTGTTATCGACGAAAACAAATATCGCCGGCGAACAGCCGTTTAACGATGCTCGCAAAGGAAACGACGAAGCACCGGGAAATGAGGGAGCGTATAACGCCAGCACGGCAGGATATAAACTTGACGAATTATCGGAAATGGCAAATACTGCTCACGATCAAAGCGCCGATAGCACAGCAGGCACCTCCGACCCGGTTAATTCTGTAAATAAAATCAGCGATCCGTCGCAGGGGCACGGAGACGAGGAGAAAACTCTGTCGCCGGATTCGAGAACGAACGAGGGATCGTGGATGTCGGTGGGTGCAGGCAGCCTAGAGGTTCCCGAAGGAAACGACGAATCCGTCGTTGCCACTGCGAAGGCACACGTTGCGGAATTACGGGGCGAAAACAAAGGGTTTCGCTGGAGCGAAAATGACACGTCTAGAACGGGATCCGGGAGAAGCGCGGAGAGCAATTCTGCAGCGAGTGCCACTGTAAATAGAACTGCTGATAAAGACCGAATCGAAATTCGCGGCTCGCGTGTGAATTCCAGCGAGCTAAGTAGCACAGATGTTCACGCACCTGAGCATTCCGATAGATTGGGTAAGAACGACGATTCGTCGGTGGAATCTCGCTGGGTATCGGTGAACCAAGACAGTGGTAACGAAGAAGATGCCAGACAGGGAGAATCGTTAGATGTAGGGAAAGAAACTGGGAAGGGATCTGATTCGCCTGGGTCTGTAATAAAGTCTAGAAGCGGAGCTGAGGGTGATGATTCTGAGAAGGGAGCTGGAAAAGTGTCTGATGAAGATTTTGAAAGAGAATTTTCTGGGAAAGAAGTAGAACCGGAATTAGAATCTGAGAGAGAGTCGGAAAAAGTCTCTGGGAAGAAGTCAGGGGAGGAAGGTAAGGGAGAGGTAGATTCTAGAGGAGAAATATCTGAAAATGAACCTCGAGATACAATTAATATAAAATTGGATACAGAACCTAGAAAGGAGTCTGAAAAAATATCTGGAAAAGAATCCGAAGTAGTGTCAGCAAATGAATCAGGAAAGCTACCGGGGAAAGAATCTATAATTGGATCTGAAATATCAGACAAAGGAATCGTAAAAGCATCTGAAAATGTATCAAACACAGAATCTAAAGTAACAGCTGGAAAAGAATCTAAAAAAGAATCTGACACGGAATCTGAAGAAAAATCTGCAGAAAAGGCTGGGAAGAAATCAGATAAAGAATCTGAATCTTCTTCAGATTCGCAAGATAATACACCTGGAAAAGGGTCTAAAAAAGAATCTAATATAGAATCTGAAGAAACATCTGCAGAAAAGGCTGGGAAAGAATCAGAAAGAGAATCTGAATCTTCTTCAAATCCCCAAGATAAAATATCTGGAAAAGAATCTAAAAATGAATCCGATGTAGAAGCGGAAGAAGCATCTGGAGAGAAAGCTGAGGAAAAACCAGAAACAGAATCTGAATCTTCTTCTAATCCTCAAGATAAAACACCAGGAAAAGGTTCTACAAAAGAATCTATCATAGAATCTGAAGAAACATCTGGAGAAAAAGCTGGGAAAAAATCAGAAATAGAATCTGAATCTTCTTCAAATCCGCAAGATAAAATATCTGGAATAGGATCTAAAAAAGAATCTAACATAGAATCTGAAGAAACATCTGGTGAAGAAGCGGAGAAAAAATCAGAAAAAGAATCTGAATCTTCTTCAAATCTGCAAGGTAAAATATCTGGAATAGGATCTGAAAAAGAATTTAACATTGAATCTGAAGAAACATCTGGAGAAGAAACTGAGAAAAAATCGGAAAAAGAGTCTGAGTCTTCTTCAAATCCCCAAGATAAAACACCTGGAAAAGGGTCTAAAACAGACTCCAACGTGAAATCTGAAGAAAAATCTGCAGAAAAGTCAGGAAAGAAATCAGAAAAAGGATTAGAGGAAGAACCTGCAAAAGCCACCGAAGAAGTATCCGCAAACGTATCTAGCGAAGAATCAAAAGAATTATCCGAAAGCGATTCAGGGAAAAGACCAGAAAAAGAATCTGCGCAAGTACCTGAAATAACAATAGAAAAACTAGCAGAAAACGCGAGTGGAAAGGAGTCGGAAACTAAATCCATAAAAGAGTCGCAAAAAGAACCTGAAAAGGAGTCAGAAACGGCTTCAGAAAAAGAGTTGAAAGAAGAGTCTGGCAAAAACAAGGAGGATCCGAAAGGTATTGAAAATAAGTGGTTATCGAGTCGCGTAACTCACGGAGCTGCCGAAACTTTGTCGACTGGAAGTGGTAGCAGTGAAACCAAGGAAGAATCTCAGATGAGGAAAGAAACACGCGTGTCCGCGGACAAACAAGCGAGACCCGAAAAGCAAACAACGAGCGATAATTCATTCGAGACAATGTTCCGAACAGCTGATCAAACTGTCGTTCATTTGGACGGTATCGAAACGAACGCACCCGAAGCACTTTCGTGGAAGAAAGCAGCGAAAGGAACGAAATCCGCGACGAGTAACTCGTGGAAGCTACACGATAACAGCGATATTCTTTCGAGTATCGATCCTTCTATCGGGCAACATACGGTAGAGATAAACGAGTGGAAACGAAGGGAAGGTTTCGATGCACCCATAGAAAACACCGGGAAGGGATACGTGGGATCAAAATTAAATTTACACGCGGGTTCCTTAATCGAATCATCAATTAGAAGGAAGGAGCCGGATCTCACGGAGGAACGAGGAGGTAAAACAGCGGCAAACGACGTAAATACGGTACAAGCATCCGACTCATCCTCTTCCTTAGGTTCCAAGTTCTCTGGTAATAGCGATACCCCGAGGGAAGATAATATATCATCAGCTGCAATTAATCTAGTGCCGGAGGAAGGATCGGGGGTGGAGAAAATAACGGGAAGCAACGCTGCTGAAGATCATTCGTCTAGACGCAACGATTCCGAAATGATTAGCAATTTGTCACTTAGCAGCAAGAAGGACGATGCGCAAGGACGAGGGGAAGAAAAAATGGCTTCCGAGACAGAGCCAAAAGGCGGAGAGGCTGAACCGAGTCGACAATCGGAGATCGTCGAATCGTCGACAAACGAGGATTCCAAAGAGGCGAAGAATTATCACGGTACTCGTCTCGACGACCCTGAAGGGCACGGGGCGAGGATCGAGGATGAACAGTCGGCCCTGGAAGCGTCAAAGATCGACGCCACGGGGAAAGGTAACGATCCTTGGACGAGTGTTACGCAGAAACAAGCTGAAACGACGGGGAAAAATGGATTAAACGATCCGCGGGACGGAGAAGACCGGGAAGAGGCTTCTTTGAACGCGAGCGAATCGATTACACGGGATTTAAATAAAGAGGAAGCGTTCAAAGGGGGATCGCTGGGCGGCGAGGTGACTGAGAGTAATGATGTCACCGCAGAAAGCGGAGAGTCATCGCCAACAGCGAACACGCTGAGAACGAGGCTGGATGAAGTCCCATTGTCCGACTTAGGCGTCGAAAGTTCACGGAAGAGTGACAAATCGTCGGGAAAAGGCCAGGAGACGGGATCGGGTGGCGATGAGATTACCGGGGACAATGCGAAAGAGAGTGACAAGTACGAGGCGCCATCTGCAGCGAGCCAATTAATCGAAAACAAGCCATCAGGAACACTTGCCCCAACGAGCCTTCAAACTGCTTTGAATACCGAAACAACCGGCGAAACTCGAGCCACGGATGAAAATTTCATTGCGCCTCGTTTGCCAGAAGACTCCACGGTGTATCCTGTCAATTGGGCTAATAACGAAGGATATAACGAGCTACCCGATGAAACCAGTTGGACACGCGAAGATATGCAACCTGAATCAGGACTACATGATTCTGGTGTAGTATCTGAATCAGGATTATCCGCGTCAGATTCCGCGAGAGAATCATCTGAATGGATAAACACGCGGGACGACGAAACTGACAGTTCTGTAGGTACCGGCGGAAGTACAGAGAAAAAGGAAGGAGGATTGAGATCTGAAAATGGTATTTATCAGTACGACATTTCTGTCAGAAGTAACGACGCAGGATGGGGGATACTTCAGGATGAATTTTCCAGCTATATTCCGAGAACGTCGCACGAAACGGTGTCAGTTATGGGAAGTGACTACAAGATTGGCAGAGAGGCAAGTGTTGGAAAACTGGGCGAATGGGATTCTTCGCGTGAAAGTAATCCGTCGAATGTTAGGGAGGAAGTGGACGTGAGAAATGAAGACGAGAGTGACAGACTTCACGAGTGGAATCAGGAGCGAAATCGCGAATCAGAGATCACACCTGTCGCGGAGGATCAGGCTACTTCGTTTCGAGATTTTTATACGCCCGGGGACTCTTCGGAGATAGAAGAGGAACCCGAAATTTCAGTCGATGAACCTGACAAGTCACCTGTCAGTGATGAAGAGTCTCGAGGAGATGACCAGTCTTCGAAATCGGGAATAAAGATCTCTAGCGAACGAGGGGAAGAATGGAATCAGGAACCAGATATAAATCAGGAAGAATTACACGTGACTGATAATGAAAACGAACCCTTATCTGGAACAGAAGCTAGGGTAGAGGGGTTGTCTCGAGAGAATATCGCAGATGAGGAGCAGGAAGACGATCAAACCTCGAATGGAAATGAATTAGATAAACCAACATCAAATATAAACGCTGAAGATACCAAAGACAGCGTTAATTCTAACCAGTTAAATCCAACGTTAACATTGAACACAAATAACCTTGATACATCGTCACTGAAGCATCCTATTTTAAATACAGAAGAAAATACGAATGCTGACACACCAGTCGCGTCTAAATATACTTCAAATCCTGACACGAGTGATTTCCATAAACAGGAGGATGAAACTTCAGGTGATTCTTCAGGTTCGCGAAAAGAAGACACGAATGAACACGATCCAGAGACAAGAGAAGAAAATGGAGGCCAGGACTCTGTTCGCTCAGATGAAGGTCCAAGGATTCGGATTTCGGATTTTCCTGGTCAGGACTGGTCAGTCTCTGACGAGGGTCCAGAAGTAAATTTGGGCGGGATAAACGTTGTTTCCGGCACACCGCTAACTCGCGGTCCTGCGAACCTGCATGGACCTCTCGAGAAAATGGCGGAAAGCGCGAAGTCGAACGACCCTTTGTCCCGTGCATCTGAAACGAGACCGCCGGGCGGAGGAATAGCAGACGCTAAATTCGCGAAGAAACCGCAACCTAGTTTCGGGAAGTTTGGAAAACCGCGGGCAGAAATCGGGAATAAAAGCGAGACGTCCAGGCCTGTATCCCCGAGGAAGTTTAAATCGCATTCCGATGAGGAAGAACCCGCGAGATCGCCGGAATCCTCGCCTCGCGCGTCCCCGGCCGAAGTTTCGGGGCCTCGGGATAAGAATGGCGATCTCTGCACGGTGCTCGGATCTATTTTCACGAATGAAAGGGGCGACGAGACACCGAGATTCCAGTCGACCGGAATAGGCAACGAGGAAAGAACCGATGAATCACGAAATACACTTCAGGTGAGCACGTTTGCAGAGAAACCCGAAGGTAATACGCAATCTTTGTCGTTGGTAATTATTCGCTCGTCACGTTTTCAAAAGTTTGAATGTTAGAGGTGATTATCCTAGTCACTAACCAGACTCTGACATATTTCTCCAATTTTGGAATTTTATTATTGCAATTTCATATAGAGATTATTTAATTTATCGAATAAATCAATATTTTGAAAATATAAAACGAAAATAACGATTCCTTATTAACCAAAATAAATAATTAAAATTTTTTTAATTAATGAGCCTAGCTATGCTAATATAAAATTAGGGAAACGAATTTTATTTTACTTTTGATGTCACATCAAACCTTAAATAAATAATTATAATTTCTTTATTAATGAGACTAACTACGAGTACAAATATAAGGAAAGGAATTTTATTTTAATTTCGATGTCTCACATTAAAATACCTTAAATAAATAATTGTAATTTCTATATTAATGATCCTAGCTATACTAACTTAAAATCAGGGAAAAAGTATTTTAATTTTATTTTATACTACTGCTATTGCTTTATGCACTCGCAATTTTATGATGGAAAGCTATTTCATTGGTGTTGAACAACTGTAATTCTGGTTCGACAGTTGGAGCGTTTGGTAATTAATTCTTTCGTTGTTATGTTAGAAGCAGCAGGGAGAAGAACAGGTGAACGTTTACATAGTGAAACAAAGCCCCGAGGGACCGGTGAAGATAACGCACGTGGAAGATATGGCACCACTGGTGGTGACGAGTAACGTAATTTCAGAGAGTGCTTACGAAGAGATGCTCGATATATTCGAAAGAGATCGAACGCAGAACAGCTCGCCGGCAGCGTAACAATTGCACTGTTAGATTACACGTTATCTCATATATGCTTAGTACATGCTTGCGATTTATCATTGTAATTTATTCCAAAACCCGCTGCGATTAAAGAGACAGCAATCCGAGATCGACGCCAAGAAAGCGACGTCTACTTCATCGATTAATTATTTCATACGATCGATATAGAACGTAACAAACGAAAGCGTACACATTTCGCGAGTCATCGAACACTTTCCATCAATTAGCTAATTGAAGTATTATGCAATTGAAGCGTTACGCAAACGTATCAGCGAAATCGATTGCCTAGTTGTGTAAAAAAAAGAGAGAAAGAAAACAAAATTGAATTGTAAATATACAACACGACGGTTATTAATAAAAATCATCTTCGATTTTATCAAATTGCACTCTTCGGATATATTCTGACGAACACACGCACACACCTGTTTCTATTAACAATTTTCGTGTCATCGAAATTAATTAATATCTATATAAAAACCAGGGTTTTTGACACAAGTGAAAAGCAATTATTTTACGAACCCAATTAAACTGCCGCAATTTTAGAGAAACACCGGTGAGACTGGCGGTTATCCAGTTGCCATGATTAAAAATCGTTTCGACTAATCGAGCGCATGATCCACGATATTCTCTTTCTCGAAACTGCTTTCTTGATATAAATTTACAGCTTGGGAAAAATATTTCCCGTTCTTCAAAGCGATTAATCGACCGCGTAAATCTTCCTTTACTGCGAATTTCTGTTTGATAGAAAATTTCGAAAAGTTTAATAGCTTTTTGCAAATGAGAAATCGCATCAGTGGCCTCATTTTTCCCGGGTAAAACGACAACGTGGACGCTTAACGATCGCCGGTGATAAAATCGTTGCTCGTGCATATTCAACTCGTATTTAACGCATTGTACCTGGCTCGGTGAGGGAAATAATAAACCGCGTCTCTTCGTGCTACAACATATCAGGGAAAAAATGCGTTGCATAGCTATCATTTCGGTAAAACGAAAACAAGATTTTCGAACCGCGAATTCCCATTTCACCCAGTCAGATCGCCGATACTGTCTATGCAGCAAGGAGAATATTTTACACGAATTTTTATCGCCTAACAAAAAAATCTGCCACGTACCCGTCATTGTTGTAGAACAATCGGGTAATAAAAACGAGATTTTCGAACCGCCAAATACCGATTCTATCATGTCCAGTTAGACCACAAATATCGCAGACACTGGTGCAAGGAAAATATTGCGCTAAAATTTCATAAATTTCTATCATCCATCGGAAAAATGTGTCGCGTTTCTATCATTGTTGTAGGACAATCGAATAACAAAAGGAGGACTTTAAATCTTCCAAATCCGAATTTTATCGCGTGCAGTTTGACACCAGATGCCATGAACACTGCTTAAACTTCGTAAATTCCTATCATTTATCCGAGAAACGTGTCAACGCGTCAGGAATGGAACAACAGAATAACGAAAAAAGGATATTCGAGCTTGAAATCCGAATTTCATCGCATCCGGTCATCTGATCTTAACGAGAGAAATATTTTATCTAAATTCCCGTCGCTTTAAATCTCGCGCTTGGGTATAAGGGTAGCGAAGGTAAAAGCTTTAAACCCGCGAGTCGTTTAACAGGAATCCATTTATCGATCAAATATTTCCACCATTTATTCGTGTCAAGCATAGAACAACAGAACAACGAAAGGAGGATATTCGAACTTGGAAATCCGAATTTCATCGCATCCGGTCAGCCGATCTTAACGATAGAAATATTTTATCCAAATTCCCGTCGCTTTAAATCTCGCGCTCGGGTATAAGGGTAGCGAAGGAGAAAGCTTAAAACTCGAGAGTCGTTTCGCTGGAATCCATTTGTCGATCAAGCATCCCCTACCCTGGTAGCAGCGGGTATTCGTACCACGGAGCCATCTGCCTTGACACGAAAGTGTGTCAAAGATGTGCGCTGAATGCAGACAATACAGCATCGAGAACAATGCCGAGAGGCGTTATTACAGAAACGTCCCTCAAATCGGATGTTAGGCACAAAGATTATCGCGGCCGGGACGAAAGAGGACGAGGCCTCGTTCCCTGAAGAAGGCGTCCCGGCGCTCCATCAGCGGCCACCACGCAGCGCCTTGATCTTCAACGGCCACTCTCCTCGCCAGGGACCGGTGCACAATGGGAACACGCCGGCAGGAGAGTAAGACGAAGTTAAAACCACAGATATGGCCTGTTTCGAGAAAGTGGCCGCTCCTGAGTGGTCATTACGCTGAACGCTCAGCTGCCTAGCTGATGAATGACCCGGAAAACCGAGGGACCAGCAGAGACCGGGTCCGACCGGGGTTTGGGTTGGACACGTGACCCGGGCCAACGGTCGTGCCATCGCGAAACTTTCTTTATGGCTTTCGGGCCAAGTACAACTTCATCATAGGCCGGCTTGCCTGCGGGGACCGCTGCGAAACTTTGCGGTTCGTTGCTCGGCGCATTCGTGGCCGGACCGTTTAGCGGCGAAATGACTTCTTGCGGACGATAACTGGCTGGTCATTTAACTTTGCTTGTTGTTACGTGTTCGACATTGGGGCCGTTACACCCGGGGTCCGCTCAATTAGCCAACTTTCTTTTCGCTTCCACGACCCAGTCGCGCAGGCGAAAGTTATTAATTTCGCGCTATTAATCGCCGGGACGACGTAATTTCGTTACGCTGAGCGTCCGAGGGCGTCGGAGGAACAGCTGATGGAAGGAGGCAAACAGACGGGGAAAAATTGCACAAGCCCGGCAGAAGCTGGAAGTTTACGCGGAAATTTTAACGAGTTCTTCCGGGGACGCCGCCTCCGAGAGAGATTTTTATAGGCAGGTGTAATAGGTACGTAATAAGAGATACGTCGAGTAACGGGGTATGTGGCTTTAAAGTTTGTTACCGTGGCACCGACTGCTCCTGTGTTTCATGGGGCTAATAAAGATCTCGGTTTCCCCGTACGGAGATTCACAACGTGTATATGGCTCGAGTGCTGGTTTGTTCTTTAGTGCCCTATGATATTGCTATCGGTATAGCGTTTGCAGTATGCGCGTTGAAGAATGAGCGATACGTATTGGTATGACACGAGGATCGGCCATTTACAAGGATCGAGGATATCCGGTGCGAGACAATAGAAGAGTACAACGTATAAAAGACTTTCGAGAACAGCTAGATGAATAATTATTATAGTTATCGACCCACAAAAATGGTAACTATACGTTTTATTCTGCTTTGATTTTCACTTTGTGAAACGAGATTTTCTGGCATGGTCTTCAAAACCATTTTAAAAATTTTCATTAAAAATTCCTCAACTTACCGTCGTGATTTTTCTCCTAATGTATTCCATTCTTTTCGAGACTCTCTTTGTTTCATTTAACCGGTTATGTGACCGCGATAAATCTGGTATTGAACATTAACTAATTCGGGCCACATTTATCTCGTTCTTTATAGTTCTGCAAATTAACCTCTTCAGGTACGAATTTTTTAAAGTGGGAGAAAATAAATCAGCACCATATCGGTATGCCACTGATTCCAATTTTCAAATAAACTAAATATACTCACATGTGTCAGTATCCCTGAAAAGATTAATAAATACAATAACAGTGTGAATGAAGAAAATTCGATCTTTGCAATCGTTCAAATTTTTGAATGTGTCAATATTTCTTCATTAACTGGCCTTCCATTGTCAATACGTAAAATGATTGAAAATATCATCGAAACAAGAAATATATTTTCTCCTGGCTACGGAAATCATAATTTATCACGGTTTGGAGTAATTTGTCAATATTTAAGTGTTCTCTCGAAGAATCTTAGGTGTAGGTTTGGGCGCAGATAGTAAAACTCACCTCGAAGTCCGTGAAGGCTTTGTAGGTTAGGATCAAGCAGCCGCCGAAGAAGAGGCAGGTGGCTAGATTTCTGGTGTCGGCCAATGAGGCGACCAGAGGAACGGATCCCATCTGCCAGTCGTGAGACAGCGTTGCCGGGCATAGTAACAGCCAGCAATTCAGTGCCGCGAGATAGCAAAATGTCAATAACCTGAAATCAAAAAGCGCCAATCATTCTCGTTAACGACGTCGATACATCTGATAGAAATTGAGTAAGCCAGGAGAGGAGGGGCGAGGGAGGAAAATTGCAACGTTGATATTTCGCGGGAAAGATTCGCATGCCGCGATTTTCGCGAAGTAATCGCATTTCGCTGCGACGCTTGTGTCGCCACCATGCTCCTGGCACGTACGGCTTATTACTATCCGAAAACGTCAATCACGTGTCGCTGGAGTGCATGGTCGGACGTGTCAAATTCAGGTCCCTCGAGAGCGTTAAATAGCACATCTTGCTTCGCCTTTTTTTACCCCCTCGCATCAATGCGATTACGCGGTTAATGCGTATTTCCTTCCGCTGCGCTCGCGTGTTTTGCTCCGGCCTTTACAACGAATTAAATTCCAGCTTTTAAGCGTGATCCCTGTCTCGCCTCGCGCGAACCAAAAGGGTATTCGCGTGTTTGGTTAATATCGAAACTGTCAAAGGGATAAAAATGAGTTATTTCAGACTTTTCATTTTCCCAGTCGCTTTTGACGCAGTCGAAATTCATTTTTGCCCGAAAGAAATCGTAATTACTTTTTCACTTTTATCGCTCCCTTTTTTTTTATCACGCATGGCATGCAGATCTGATTTACGAAATCAAAGAACATTATCGTGTAATTGTTAGTAGCTTCTCGAATCCTGTTTATCTGGAAGATAATTTAGAATCGAGCATTTGCTTTTATATGAGATAATCTTGCACGCAAGAAGCCGTACAATTGACGAAATAAATTGTCATTGAATGAGACTGCAGTTATTTCGACCTGGATGTACGGAATCAAGTTATGGGAATGTGCCAAAAAGTCGAATATAGATTAAACTCCAAAATTACACATTACAGGTGAACTGCACCAGTCTTAACCAGCAAATTTCTCATAATCACGTCAAAGTAACACGCTTCTGGCTAACCGAGATCCAAGCCAGCGAATGCCGGACGAATCCGGAGAAGGACATCGCAGAGGCCGAAGTCGTTAGCAAAGAGGTGGACGGAAGGCAGGAATTTCATTGACTAACCAAGAAACGTAGCTGGATCATCGAATAACACTTAACCTAGATAAAGAACAGACCCCCTCATTACACCGAGTTACGCGCGGCTCTGTCTTCGAGCTCTCGACGTTTGAAGTCCGCTGCACAAAGGTAGACCGGTTTCAACCGATATTCAAAGTGTCCTCGACTCGTGAATGCATTAAATACCCACGGTTCGTAATCTCATCATTCCACTCAAGCAATTACCGGCGATACTCGCGCAACCACTCGCGGCTTAATCGTTCCGTTGTGCAGAGTTAGGGCGGGCAGGAATCGATACCGCGGCCCGATGTAACCTCGCGTAACCTCACTTTCCCTTTTTTTTTCCTCCCTTTCTTATCTCGCGACTTCTTTTCGCCCTTACGCCACCCACGACCCTTCTCGTCGCCGAGCGTAAATTGGTCGACGATACTCGACGGGAACCGGCGGATACAACGGCGGCTCGTATTGTTCGACCGGCGGCGACGTTGAAGAGGTCGAACAACGCGGCTGAAGAGCCGGGCCCACGAATGCTGACGCGGGGCTTCCATTTTCCTGCTATCAGCATCCACCGATATAATCACCGATATAATGGCCCAGCGTCCCGTGGCAAGCATCTCAGCCATCTTCGAGGAGGGTCGTGCCGGTGTATCGTCGCGCCTACGACCGGCTTAGTCGGCAACTCTATTGTTTGGCGTGTACAAGCGAGAGCACGCTACGTGGCCAGCACCACGCGTCGTTAAATATTCACCCTGCTGCTCCTGCAATCGCTAATTTCCACGCTGCAGCGTCCCTAGGCTTCCATGCTGTCCGGTAAGGACTCGGCGGGCTGCGTAATAAGGGATTAACGCGTAGACATCAAACGACAGCCGATTATATGTGTTAAGTACAAGTTATCGGTAGAGATATATGTTTGTATCTCATTTGTTTTCGGTACCGAAGCGCCGAGACGCCGAAAGGCTGAGAAGACCAAATCTCCGAAAGATCAAATCACTGAAAATCAAGTCACCGACAGATAATTATTCTGTGTTCAGGACGTGTAGTATTAATTGAACAAAATTGTAATAAAAGAGAGTAAAGAATTAATAGAATGGATAGCGTACATTTATTTGATCTTGAATTAATTGATACTACTATCACCATTACGGTTGGTTCGCGGAAAATTCTGACTGCAACTGGTTGGATAAAAGCTATCTCGGCTAGTTTAGGATTTTCTGTTTCGAAGGTTGTGCTTTCAACTTTAATCGAGGCTACACGTCTTTAAAGTTCTTTGTGGGATTTATAAAAGACACCAACGAGGTTCAAGGACATTGGACACAGATGGGGATGTTTGGACGCTAGGATCACCTCTATAAGACTGCAGAGAATGCGTTTCGAGGACACTCCTTTACGAACTAAGCTAGGAATAAAACTTTTAATTACCGAATATCTCTTTGCGTTATTTAATCTTCTACGGAAAGTATATTTGATATACGTAAAAATGTTAAGTAGACAGTCGAAAGAACGTGTTTTTGATAATAAAAGTGATTTATTAAAACTATCGAGACTTTCTAGATAACTCTAAGCTCTGACTAAACCCTCATTAACACCTGCTAAAACTCAGCCAAACAACTGCCAATTTTCTCTTGACCAGTGCAAAATATTCGTTGAAATTTCCAAGGAAATTCACGATATTGACATCGATTTCGGTATAATCCGACAATTTCGAAAACGAAATCCCGGTTTAAACGCGACAGGTTCGGATAACGAGTGCTATTCTCGACTCGTTTCGAATTTAATAACGCGGCACGGTAAGCCAGGTAACGTACACGTTACACGTGGCTGTACTACTGGCAGGGAGTAGTGCACTGTGCCGAAATTCCGGCGAACGTGATTATTCGCATTAACGAAGAGCTGGAGCAAGCGAGAGAAAAAAGGAGGGGAAGAAAGAGTCGGGAGACAGCTGGAAAATATAAATATAACGGACGCAAAGTGGCATTGTTCCTTTTCTAGTTACCTGCTCGCGTAAGAGCAATGTGCAACATTTCCCGCTTTCATCGCGCGCGTACGCGCGCCGGTTCGACAATGGCACGTCGCCGGATTTGTTTTAAAAGAGCCTTACTCTGGATTATTAACACCCCACGAGCGAGTGCCTGGCGTTGTCTTCCATTGAAAGGGAAACACCCGTGGCACAGAAACGCGCGGAACGCGTCGCTCCTCGTTCCCGCCGCGCGAGTGCTGATTCCTGACTTAATTAGTCGCGCGATTCTGTCCCAGCGTGTGCACACCGATTCGCTGCTAATAACCCGCCGAAATTCCAGGAACCCGACTCGATAACAAATTACGGAAGAATAACCAACGACATGCCGGAACTTCCACCCCCTTTGCAACGAATTCGATATTAATGCCTCGCGGCTCGTTCCTCCTACTATTCTTTTTTTCTCTTGCATATACAACGAGCGAGTAAAACAGAAGCAGCGAGCTACTTTTAAAGTACACGGACTAAGTTTCTCTAACCGGAAGACGTTCCGTCAAAGTGCAGTTTCATAAGTTCCGTGTTAGTTTTTGATTTTCAGTTACAGAACTTCGTGCTTAACGTTAAATGTTTATGAAGCTAATGCGCCGCGCTGCGAGTCGCCTTCTCTTGCAGCTGGAGGAAATAACGGAAAGGAGAGGCGCGGACGCAGAGTTTCGTGAAGGTACGAGACTGAAAATTTTGGAAAACGAACGACGCGATAAATACGCAATTCGCGAGTGACCGGGAAAATGTTGGTAATTAGAAACCGCGATAAGAAGAATGGGAGTATTATTAGATCTGCTCAGAAATGTTCAGAATCTGCAATCGGTATCGACATACTATTTAATCTATTAATGCACAGGATATTTAATATACAGGGACCAAAGTATGGATTTTATTTAACAACGTCTTTGACATGTATGTAAAATAAATCAAATCTTTAGCTAAGATATTATTCATAGGCGTGAGTAAGGAATTGTTTCATCGGCGATAATTTAATAAAATATTATATAGAGACGAAAGTATAGATTTTATCCAAATACGTCTTTGATATATAAGCAAACTAAATTAAATCGATCTTTAACTTAAGTGAACTGGTCTACCTGAGACAAAAAGAGGACCAGTATTATTACAAAATAATGAGTGTCTTCCTGTCACAGTCGCGAAAACAAAACAGCCGTTGAATAATCTGCAATACTCAATCAATAAAGCATTGTCAAATAATCACTTCGAGGTCTGAATATACAAGCTTTTAAAGACCAAGTAGTAAACAGCTTGATAAATAAAAATAGAAAGCCAAGAATTAGATTTACGATAAAATCCCGTGATTCGAATCGGACAACTAGCAACACAAAATTTGATAATTTTGCACAGGCCATGAAATTGAATATAGATGAGAAACGAAGATGGTATAGACACCTTACGTCTTAAAGTTTCTTTCCCAGCCTTCTAAAAAGGCTTCTCGAATGAACCCGAAGCACAGGAAGCGACACTTCTGGCGTATGCAGGTGAGTCAACAAGCACGATTTTCCATCGAGAATCAGTTGAACTCGTGACGCGTGTTGATTTTCAACAAAAGATATCGGTCATCCGTAGTGAGAGGACTAAAAGTTGCTCTTTGCATCGGTCAACCGCTGCCTCGAAGTCAGAAGGAGTTCTGCGGCTGGATCCGGCGGTGGTAGCATTATGTGCACAGAAACAGGGACGTTTCAGACGAAGGATATGGGACACAGTACACGGGATACACGGCATCCCGAACTGCATTGCGGTATACTCGACTTCCCGCCGAGTAAAGATGACCTTCCGACTCGACTTCCGTCACGGTAAACCGATCCGAGCTTGGCCCGGTACAATGTGTCTTGCGTTTGCCCTTTCGAGGCTGCATTTCCAAACAAGCCACCCCTCCACCTTCGACGTTCCATATTCTAGGTAAACCGTAGACTTTGCTCCTGTTTCGGTACTAAATGACACGATAGACGCGATTGCCACGCGTTCCTCTCGCTCGTTCCACTGAAAGTCTAAGGAGACGAACGCGTGTCAAACGTCGAGGAAGTTAGTCGTTGCGGAAGCAGAGTTTAGTAGGTTTTAGTATAACTATTCGAATTCCCTATTGTGAGAGACTGATATAACACTAGCTTTTTCTCTGTGTTAGACGGGAGTATCTTTGGTTCAGAAAGGGGGTCCATTGTGAGGCCCCTAAGGTCTTAGCCTTAACTATCATCTTCAGGTGGTAATACTTGACAATTGGTATCACTTTCCATAGAATAATTTTTGAGAAGCGATATGAAACAAAGAGCTACGCACTAATTTTTAAATATTTCCTATCTTAGATAAATTTCTAAAATTCAAAAGGAAATTACCCTAAGGTCAAGGTCTCTATGCGTAACCACCTTCACGTGGTGATACTTGACAATTGGTATCACTTTCCATAGAATAATTTTTGGGAAGCGATATGAAGTAAAGAATTACGCGCCAATTTTTTAATATTTTCTGTCTATGATCTATCCATATCGTCCTCCAACAAATTTTTGGGAAACGATATGAAGCAAAAAGCTACGCGCCACTTTCAAGATATTTTCTATCCGCGTTAAATTGTCAAAATTCAGGAAAACCCGAAATTTTATAACAAAATTGTATTTTCTATCACCTGGTACAAGGATTACGCCTAGCTACGGCACTGTCAGGACTAGAAAAACGAGGAATGGCCATATACCGTCAAATATTTCCTCGATCTAATCGAATCAAAACAGATAACTCTGTTCCATGGATTTTTCTTCAGAAAAATCTACGGAATACGCTATTTACAATTCTGTAAAATTGTACGAGATACCACCGATAAGCCGACTGGACAGTTCCATGGAAACGATTGTCCGTTTGCCGCCTTTGGTTAAAGAAGGAATTTCTCACAGTGCCATTCTTTGTCTCACGGTAAGTGAACGATGCGAAACGGGATCAATCGGACGTCCTCGTTTCACGGGCGAAGATAGATGGATATATCTAAAATTAGCTACAGGTCCGGTGCTGCAGACAGTTCTTTTATAAGATTTAACGGGTCGTGCAGCAGGAGCTGCTCTTCTCGTTGCGCAGACGCACTTGATGGATCTATATCTATTGTTCCTTGCCTTGCAGCAGTCTACCTCTTGCTGCCAAACATTCATTTATCGTTCGTAATTGTAGTAAATCAATAAATGAAA
>NW_027471764.1:0-20734 GCF_051020765.1 Lasioglossum baleicum | reverse complement strand
CGTGCGAATGCTTGGTTACTGGAAATCGCTGAATTACGAGTTCGTCGGAGTTTGTCCGATTTTCACCAATCGGATACGAGCCTGTGATCTCGGATAGTCGCAAACTTCCTCTGGGGTATATGCAGGTAGAAATAAAGTTTCAATATTATTGCAACATTTAAATGCCTTGTCACTAACATAACTATCTGCAAGGTCTGTTCTGATCCTTACTCAGTGACAATTTTCATTTTTCGTAGGTTAATTATTCACGCTTGTTATTAAATTTCACAAAAACATTTTCTCTTTGCAATTATGCATTGTTTATACTACAAATTGTTTTGTTGCCTAGCTCATCAAATTTGCCGGTTCAAGAACATGTAGCGCTTCTATTTGATTTAATGGAATTAGCGTTAAATATATACGATTTGATAGACTTTTGCATTCAAATATTGAAGGAACTACCAGAAGTTGAAACACAATTGGGAGTTAGAAATAGTCAACGTGTTAGAAGTTATACTACAAGTTTAAGTCTATATGTTGTAGGAGTATTAAGAAGATACCATTGTTGTTTGTTGTGTAAGTATTATGTTTGCAAACAAAATTCGTTACTTTATCTAACCTCTGTTAATGTGAAGTATAATCATAATAATAATTAACATGTATCCAATCCTAGTGGTTGCAGTTCTGATGAACGATGTGTATTAGCGCATCTTTACGATTTATATTTGTCCTTGTCCTTTGTTAAAAACAAAACCACATGGAGTAGAAGCATTTAGTAATACTTACATTAAAATCCAAACTGCTCTTTACAGCATGTTATAGCCAACAATGTCAAGCTTACTTACTTGTCCCAGACATGGAGGAAAAATCAAACCAGGGCTAGACAATTGAACGAGACACCAGCTAATTGTTACAGTTTTGTTTGTAACACGATAGTCATTCGAATAGCTCTGCCTGTTACATTGATGTATTAAATCAAGTTGATGTACAAGACTTAAGTATACATATTTCCCTGGCTGTATTTTTATGTTAATAATTTTATGTTAATAATTGCTTTATAATCATTATTAGCAATCTTAAAATCTTTTAGTACATTCTAAATTCTAATGCTTATAACTTATTTTAAAAAATACATTATTCAATTAATAAGTAATATATACATATAAAACAAAATTTTAGATATTATTTATTTTTTTATAATAAATTAATATAAATTATTGTCGAAAGAGTGTATCAAAAGATTTTTGATCAATTAAATATCAAGATATCACTTTCTATTTATAGCAAGACATTGCTTCTCCTTGGAGGATTTTATCGTGCATATAGCGCTGCCATTTCTGGTAAACGCTTGTAATGAGGGTCATGGAGATGCAGATATGGAGGCTGAAGCAGGAGCTCGTTTAACCTGTCATTTGCTTTTACCACTCTTCAAAACCGTTGAATGTCCTCAACCAGCTTTGTATTCCGTAAGCACAAGCCCTCGTCCCTTACCAAATAGAAATTCTAGGTGTTACAGTATAAAATTAAGTTGTGACAGACACTTGCTAGCAGCTGCTCACAATAACATCATAGTCGGTCCAGTTCTGCCTGTACTTAAAACTATTCTAGTTGTTGCTGATACAACTGCTGGTAAACAGTCACCAAAGAAACCAGATGTGCTAATGAATCATTCAAATAAAGCAGGAGAACCAGATAGTGTTGGTGTTGGTGTTGGTGTGGGTGTGAGTGTAACTACAGGTGAACCAAGTGAATTGTCTAGCAGTCATATTGTAGGTACCAGTGATATTCTACGAGGTGGTGATGACCTGGGACTAGATTTACCAATATCTTCATCTAGCAGTACTGCTGGAACGACTACAGAACATGTAAAAGGATTGTCAGACTTCATGCAACTTGTTCTTAGACAAATCTGCGGTCAAGAGTGGGTATTAGAAGGATGTTTACAAAATCCAGAGGAACTTTGTCATCCCGACATGTTACTTGATAATATGCTGTCACCTCGTCAAGCTTAACGGTTACTTCATATGATATGTTATCCTGCAACTTCTACTGATGCATTTATTGACCAAAAAACTCATATAACAAACATTTTGGAGAATCTGGAGCAGTGGAGTTTAAGGATGTCATGGGTTGATTTGCAACTTATGTACAAACAATTTTCTCCAGGCTCAAATGATCTTTTGCAGTGATTAGATACTGTTGCTAAAGCTGCAATCGATGTGTTTCAATTGAATACTATATCTAGTAAACCAGATAAACGATCTGGTTCAATATGGTTGGTCGCACCTCTTGTTTCAAAATTATCAAGTGCAGTGCAAGGCTGAGTTTTAAAAGTGGCAGGTCAAGTATTAGACTCCGGTAATTGGTCAAAAACAGCTACATGTCGAGAAAGAAGTAGATCCAAATTACCATCTTTATTTAGTCATCAACCATTCCTCTCGTCAGTACTCACTTGCCTCGAAGGTCAAGACCTTCGAAGACCACCGAAGAGAAGATCTTCTGATGTCTCTACAGTCACAGTTATCGCAGTGCTTGAACATTAGTAAAGAAGAAAAAAATTTTGCTACCAAAGACCCTAAGTCGAGAGAGGTATTACAAGATGCATTGCAATTGAGATTTAGTCATGCCAGTGGAGTTTTCGATACTATACAAAGAAACACGACTGCTACCACAGACTGAGCTATCTTATTGGTTCAGCTGGTTAGCTACGGTGATATAGATTTAAATAATAATTCCGAATTGTTTACCACTGTAATAGATATGTTAGCAACACTAATACATTCTACTCTAGTTTCCGATTCACAATCTGAGAAAGATGAGAATATGAAACATTATTAAAATTTGATGAAAAAGGTGAAGAAGGAACTTGGTGATAGTAATTCTTTCAGTATTCGATATGTTAGACAATTATTATCACTGCCAAAATTGACAATGGAAGTTATAACATGTGAACCACTTGGATGTTTAACGGATACCAAAGACAATATAATAGTTGGATTTGATAGTATTGATAAGAAACAGGTAAATACTTGGTATATATTACAATCCAATAAGAAAATATAGCATGTAAAAGAAAGGAAATGATATAAAAATATATGTTAAATTAGGGTTTACATGTATGCGATTCTCAAAGAGTATCTGCATGAAAAGTATTAAAAGGCCACAAAAGTCCTGCTCCAATTTCTTGGGCTTGGATCAGAGAAGTTAGATTAGAACGTAAACTTCTTACATATTAAAATGCCCATAAGCTTTTATGGTTTCATACACATAGTCAAATTAGGCCACCTAGTCACTATTTGGATCCACCACCATGGCCACCAGAAGATTTAGAACCAGATAAGAAAGAATCAGAATCGGACAAAGCTGATACACCAATGAGTATTGATTCTCCTGGAAAAGTAACAGGTAGTGTTGGTAGTAGTGGAATTGGTAATACTACGACTAATGGTAATGGAAAAGCTATGAAAACTCGAAGACATAGAAGCAATACAGGAGCTACTACACCTGTTTCACAGCAAATTCAGGTTTCTTTGATTCTAAATTATTTTTACAATTATTTCTTTCGTTTCTGTTTTGATACATTTTATATGTTTTACAGCAACCACCATATCAGTTACAGAAAATGGCATTCGAAAATCAACAACCTGGAATGTTTACTAGTCAACCACCACAACATCAGCAAACTTGGTATACCAATCAACAAACTCATATACCAGCTTATATGATCAACTGTTACCACCAACCCCAGATGGACCAAGATATGATAGACCAGACATGAACAATCAATAAAAACAAGCACTTTCTCATATGTTACGTTTACGATTACCGTCTAATCAGTTAATGAGCTCCCAGCAACAACCAAGTACTGCACCTGTTGGTGGACCTGGAGCATTCCAAGAAATGCAGAGACAACAATTATTAACAACATAGCCCAACATGGAGGTTCAAATATCAATCCATAACAAGGAATGTTTGTTTCACAACAGCAGCAACAGCCACAACAACAAGGAATTTATACTGGGATGCAACAGGGTAATTACAAATTGTTGTTTGTTACTGTAATAGATATCTTGCAGAGTATAATACATAAAACTATTATGAATAATATTTTTCAGTAGAAATGTGTCAAAACTATGCAGGATATGGAGGTCAACAAATGTTACCACAGCAACAACAGCAACAGCAGTATCAATTTTACGAACATTAACCCTTTGCACTCGGCTGTTCCCTCTCAGGGGACATTAAAGTTTATTAGTGATTAAGAATAATAATAAAAAATCGAATAATAACTTATTCCAGCACAACTTTTTGAGAAATGTATGTTTCTCTGAGGTTTTCTCTGGAAATGGCAGAAGAAATCAAGTCAAGATATAGTAAAATTATTAAGATACATAAAAGAGAACACGACCATCCACGTCTTCGGCGAACATTATTCCGAGTGCAAAGGGTTAATGAATCAGCAACAGAACATGATGTTTTCTAATCAGCAACAAATAATGGGACCTCAAAGGGGGCAAGAGTATATACCACAACGACGTATGCAACCTGAAGCTACGAAACCACCGTATCTTTAGGTTTCATTTGAGAAAAAAGTAGATAAAATTTAGTAGATAAAATTTTAGCAAAAAGCTTTTTAGTATGAAGAAATGAAAATTATGATTTATATTCCTCAGGCTCCAAATGTTGGAATGAAGAAAATGGGTCTAATGGGAGGTTGAGTTCAAAATCAACCAGCACCACCATATCGGCAAACTAGTGGAAAACCTGGTACAATGGGAGTTACAGGTGTAGGTACTAATAATGCTGGTTTACAACAGAATCAACAATTCCAACTAGTAAGTTTATTGAATTGTTTCTTCCATTATATTTTTCTCTGTTATTAACAGGTATTTCAAAGTAATATATTTTATCATAAAATAGGACAGAAATGTACTTTAGTGACTACTTTGCTTTAAAATCGACTTATTTTTTCCCTATTATTTCAATCGAGACCATATTTTAATATTAAAAAGAAATATAAATTGGAGAAGCTTGGAAAAATAATATGCTTTTGTTAGTTTTTGACAAAAACACAATATTTAGAAACTAAAAAGTGGAATATGTGAACTGATCTCAGTGATTTTAAAATATGGTGTCATAAAAGACGAGATTACGAACATCTTTTATCTGTACAATAATTGCCATTCCGCTTTGGTTTTCAAGATTTCCTGGTCGAGATAAACCAAAAATTATCGGCTTAAATATCCGAACCTCCGAACTTCCGAATATCCGCTATGGATCGGTATGAAATTTGGAGAAATTAGAGGAGAGGTGGAATAGATGTCAAATATAAATTTTTGACTTCAGGAATTTAATAGCTCTGAGATATTAAGTTTAGCTATCTCTTATTTTGTTACTTGCAGTCCGGTGCAAGTGCGACACTATACATGTTTAGATAGAATTATAGTAATATATTACAAACTAATATTTTTCGGCTAATAAATTAAAAATTTAACATAGAAGAGGCAAGATCATTTTTCATGGAATTCCTTACAAATTTGCTTACTGGTAGACTGAAAGATGTATCGTAACTGATACATTGTATATCTTTAGCAGGAATGTTCGACGACGTCGCGAGAATTACTATACATCAAAGATATTTATATGCGAATAAATGTACACGTGTGGTAACATATAATTTCCAACATTTCTTTATTAATATCATGGAAGCTATTAAATTCCCAAAGTTAAAATTGTATATTTATCAAGCAGTGCTCACTTCCCCTTTCCTCCAAATTTCATTTCGATCGACTATGTCAGCCTATTCAAGAATAAGAATAAGATTTGTCGCGCTTAGTATAATAATTTATAGAGATAAAGACAAATAATCAAATGGATATGCATTCATTGATTACTATTAACGTTCATAATATTCAGAATCGCGAAACTGCGCCTAAAATTTGTACATATGTATTGCAACATTATGTGAGAAATGTCAGAATGCTAAAATTTTCTATTACTCGTTAAAGTATACTATTGAAATATCAACGTAATAAAATCTGTTCATTTGCTATAATTTTATTAGTATAAAAATGACATACATAAGCGTCAGATTCATTTTCTACAAATAGTTATAATTATTTGCATTATTAGCAACAGGCAATAAATCAGCAACGTATGAGACAACAAATGCTTGCAATGCAACAACAACAACAAGCACAACAGCAGCAGCATCAACAACAAGATAATGCAGGTGGACAACAACCAATTCCATAATTAGTGACACATTTACAACGACATTTGAGTCGACCACTACAACATTATCAACATCAACCACCGCCTTATCAGTAATTTAATGTGAATATAATTAATTAGTATGTTGTATAATTATGTTATTTCATGTATATTTTATGTATATTTATACATAAAGTGTGTATTCAGTATGAATGTGTAAAGTGTGCCATGGCAGAGGCAATAAAGTGAAAGGAATTTCAGAAAAGCATTAAAAGCTACTTCTTTTGTTTCTATTGTTTTTAACATTAATATTAAGCGTACACTATACAAAAAATAACCTGCTATAATTTTTTAGAAATATTTTGTAATTCCTGTATTCTCAAATCAAATAAATTAAGATATAAATTCTTCTTTTGTAAGATTGATAATCAAATTAGAAATGAATTTATTGAAATTAATAGTAAATTGGGGTATTTAAAATGATAAAAAGAAACATTAAAAATATCTATTAAATTATTTTGCCCAATTTACCTCTCTATATTTTCAAGAATAAATGAGCCGTTTATTTTGAAAGTGGCCTAAGTCCTTTTATCTTCAAATGGAGATAATTAAGGGTTTGCGTTTCAATGAATTTAAAAATATACATATAGGATACTAATGAGGCATACTGCTTAAGTGTATTTATGGGTGTTAAATTTATAGTTCTTATTAAAATAGTGACAATTATTAAGTGAATAATATGCGTTTTCTTATCAAGAATGGAGTTAGGCTACTTGCAAAATTAACAACCAGATTTATTATAAAATTTGAAGATGCTCAAGTCCATTCAACATAATTTTAGATGCTTCAAATTGAAAAAAACAATACTCAATTTATTTTACGTATCTTTAAAACACTTCGGAAACATAATTTATGCGATTCAAAACATTTTTTAACTACGTAATGTACAAAATTACAGACGAAGTTATTACAAAACAATTTACTATTTATCTGTATTTTGATGTTTAATAAGTCTTATTTTTGACATGTACCTTTTCGTGATTGGTGGAAATGTAAATCAAAATCTTTTTTAAATATTTTTCTGTAAATCCACTCATTAACGGCTTTTATTATTTTATTTTGCTCGCAATGAAGCTCGTATAAATTAAACATTTTCCTAAGAGTTAGATCAGGAAGTAGATATTTTCTATTAGGATTATGAGACCTGGTATAAGGGGATTCATATTTAGGAAAGGTTTTAATACGATTTTGAATGTGCTTTTTCTCTTCCTCAGATAATTTTCTTGATGATCCTACCATCATCCCACGTAAATCATTGCCTACATTTGCAGAGTTTAATACTTGTTTTAAGCGCCCTTCACTTACTCTAAAAGTATCCTAAAAGAATTTTTTACAGACGGGAACTTTTCCGTTTTTAGAATTTAACAAATACGTAAAACTCCAATTTCTTGGCAAACCTTTTCCGTTTCACAATTTTGCGCTCGACAGCTTTGTAAAGCAATACATTTTGCTTATTAAAATCTCCAAAACCACAAAACTTCTCAAAAATATTCTTTCTTTCCTCTTCGTCGTAATTTCTTGTGCAAGCATTCCGACAACGGTAATCTTTGTTTTGGAAAATTTTTACAGGTACAATATTTCCGGTTTGAGTACAATATCTTTATCCTGAATTCCGTTTGATCTTTCTCACTTTTTGGATGTATGATTCATCGATCTTTTCTCCATTGTTATTCGTATCTTTAGCCCCTGAAGTCGAATATTGTTCTATAATTCTTTTCGATTTTTTTTAAATCATTAGTTATTGTTTCTTCTTCACTATCTGAAGTAAATGGTATTGTTCTGTTCTTCCCCATGGGTGAAATAATTTCTAAAATTTAATATTAAATTTTAAGTTTTATATTAATTTTATATTAATTGCGTTATTCAACTAACGCAATTATCCAAATCTGAGGTCAACTTGTTAAATACTAATTAATTAAAATTACCATCATCACTGCCTTCAGACGTTATCAATAGTAAATATCTTGATTTAAGTATAAATGGACATAGGCCACATTCAAACTACAGGTTCAATTATTGAATCAACTCTGAAAACTTATGTATCAAGAATTATAGTATTTGCTCGGAATATGAGTAACCTGAAATGCATGACTGATAAATAACATGAAATTGTACATGTAGCCATGGCATCTGGTATAAATTGACAAATGGAGTTAGGCCACTTTCAAAATAAACTGCTCAATTATAAATACTAAAGACAAGTCAGAATAATCTTGTTGAATAATATAAGAACTGAGCTATATAATATAAATAATAGTTCAAAATGAGTTTGTGATTCATCCAAAATTTTTTGTTTAAAAAATGCACCTATTGTCCACAATATAAAACTCTTCCCATAGTGAACTTGTATTGTTTGTTTACATATTTTTTCATTCTGTATTATTTCAGTGATGAAGCTTAATTTATCTGTTTTTGGTATATACCATGGTAATAGTAATCATAAGTAATTTCTCAAGAAACACCATTATTTTAATTGTTAAACTTTCTAGATCATAATTCAATTATTTTATAGTACAATTACACTGTTTAACACGAATTTGAAAATTAAATTGCTCTGTTATCCTAAGTTTAAAAAAAATATAAGTTTTTCTAAAAACATACGATTTTTGGTTGAAACGATGTATTATACGAAAACTAAAAAAGTTTGTAAGTTCACTTTTATGTTAAAGGTTGAAGATTCATTTTTAGAAAAAGACTCATACTTTTTGTTATTACCTTTAAAAAGATACATACTAAAATGGTTTAAAGTAGACTAACATAATTCTCTCAAAATATAAATATTTAAAAATATAATTCACAAAATTTAATTGTGTCAAATCTTCTTGTTACAATTTAGTTTCTACAATATTACTAAACTTAACACATGATCTAATTATCAAGTTATGTTAATATATTGGCAAAAAAAGTATATTATGGATTGACTAATGTTAAAGTCAGTAAATTATAATACCAAGACTGGACCAAAATCTATGCACAATGGGACCATTGATATGCCATAATTATTACCTTTAGTGTCATATTGTAACCAAATTGTTTACTGTATTACATGTACACAGCAACATTAATTAAACCTTAAAATTAATTCTATATATATACAATTATTCATCATAATTAAATGATCTAACCCCATAGACATACATCGAATAATATAACATATACGTACATTAAACGATGTAACGTACATATATAATAGGTTGGAGAAATCCATTATCATTATAATTTTTAAAGGTTTTTCTTTTTTTCCCAACCTAATGTAATTTTCTAAAATATAAATTTTCTAATTAACGCCATCTATGATTTTGGACTGAAAATTTAATGATAATTAAGAATCAGTTCTCGGCATCATCCATGAATTTGAACCAAATGTGTTCCAATTATAAGTCTTTCCAATATAAAATCATATATAACGCTGACAGTCGCTTCTTCACTATTATTATGATTTAAATTTTCAAATATTAATATTTCTCAAAGAAAAGAAACACCGTTGAGAATATTCGTTAATTATGTTCGTTTCACTTGGTGTTTCATATTATAGAAATCGACGTGACGTAACGAAAGAGAATAACGAAGGAAAAATTGAAACTGAATGGTTCGATTTATTGACAATAGAATCCAAAGGAAATCGAATCGTTTGAACGTTTTAGTTGGATATGGCGCAGTTGATGGTGACGGCGAGACAACCCCAGTTCTAGCGGCGCGCGCATGCGCGGCCGACCAAATATTTCTGGACAAACGATCCGGTGGAATTAAAACAGGGACGATGGCGAATGAGGCCTGACACAAGTCGAGAAGTGGCAATAGACGCAAGATGGGGAGTACGTGGTGAAACGGTGATGCGCGGTGAATGATTCCTCGTCGATTTTTCACGGACAAAGCGGTCGTCGTACGTGAGCCGCGTGCCATTTGTGATCCCGTCGATCCCGTCAGGGAGGAGGAACGTTCGTCGTGGGGCCAGTACTGATCGAGACAGAACGAAAACGTGTGTGCGCGCTTCGGTGCAAGTAAACAAACGGTATGAGTGCGGTACTGGGAAGTGTCGATGACCCTGCCGGTCTACTGGACCCTGACATCGAGACCATTCTCGAGGAGAAGAATGAGTTAATCAGCTGGCAATATGCGGAGATCGAAAGATCGCAGCGTGAACTCTCAGAGGTCACCGGCGAACGTGATGCTCTGTTGTGCGAGATATCAAAATTCAAGTTCGAGTGCGACATGACCGATCTGACACGTCTCCTCGATGACAGGTATTTATACGCCTATTTCTCCCTTTATTTCATCCCGCATTTTATTAAATATCCTTCCTAAACACGTACATTTGCGAGACAGTATGAACACCATTGTTTGAAATCGTGCAAGGAGCTTGGTGTGCAACGCGATTGTAATCGATGCAATGACACCCAGCGTTCGCTGTGAAAAAGATGTTGATACACCAGCAGTGTCGACGCGGATTACGATAGTTTTCTGCCATAATTCACCGGGCAAAGCGCTCTCGCATGCCTGCAAATGCGTACGCATATTAGAAGAACGTGGAAACGCAGTGGCGTATACATAATGAATCGCTGGTTTTTTGTCTCCGCTATCTTTCCCGCGATATCTATCGGCACTGAATTAACACCTTTCACGAATACAGTGTTCGCCGATGCAAGAAAAGTAAACGTCGAATGTACAATTCCGTTTGTCTCGCAATGAAATTTTATTACTCGCGATATTATCAATTACAAAGCAGTAGAGAATCAGAGTTGTTCGCAAGGGAATATCGTTAATCGTAACCGCGAGAGGCGATTATCAAATTCAATGGCGTTGCAGTCGTCAAATAGGGAATTTTCAACGATTAGTCTATCTACCGATACCGCTAATTTGTTATTCATACTTTAACGACACATTTGAAAAATTCCAAACGTTCAGCCCCGATATGTGGAACGCCGTTTTTCTTCGTAGAATCTCTCGCGATATTCTTTTTAATTAACCGCGTCTGGCATTCGTGCGACGAAATAAACTATGCGGCTGATTTTTGCCGATCGGGGATGAGACTAGTGGAATTTTCCACCAAGACTTTTAGCCATCCATTAACTTTTATAGTCATCGGTGTTTGTTGCTCATCGATTTCGAGTAACGTTACAAGGGGTCGGGGATCATCGTGGAAATCCGATTTAAATATCCTTTTACATCGGGATAACGATGTTGGATATTGGAAATACAGTAGAAATATTTAAGAAAGCGATCGATCTGTTTGGCTCGCCAGTTCGCGCAATTTCCATGGCATAATACAATTAGTAAAAGTTTCATAGGAATTTCTCCTGGTGCAACGTTATGCACCAATTTCCTCGACTATTGTGGCAGTTATTATATAATATAATTACGTGTTTAAGAGGGTCTCTGTTTCCCAGCGTATAGGCGCATTATGTAAACATTTCTATGATGTAAAATATTCACGTGCAAGGGTAATAATAATTAGCTTGAAATATCGTTATTCAGCTAGCGTGAGCTTACAATAGAAATTCCTAATTAAACCCGAGTCGATGTAATATATATGCACGATCGTTTTTTGGAGGAGCGATTTGATTAGAGTAATACTGCGATTTCTTTTAGGAATACGATATTACTTTATTAAACTAATCAATTGTATAGGATAACTGACTAGATGCTTGTTCTTACGGCGCTGGCTTACCTCACTAGAACTGCTCAAAGAATAACTTAAAACTGACCTCTCCTACTGCCTACACTGTTCCTTTCGTTCTGTCTTCTTTCATACACAGGTGCTCTTTCTCACTCACGCGTTTCCTATCTAGCCTGGGCCTTGGGCGGGCCAGGGACTTGGAACACTCAGGATGCATCTCCAAACTTTCACATGTTTCTAGCATCATAAATATCTCAAACACTTGGGCCTCTTGCACGCGATCACTTCCATGTGCTCTGGGTTCCATCCGCTCCTGACATTCATTTAAGGCTGTATTCATCCCATTCCTACATATATATATATATATTTCGTTGTTTCACGGTAAATATCGATAGGTCTGGCTAGTATCGATTATCCAGAGGGGGGGGGGGGGGGAGAAAATAAAAATGAAAAGGGAACAGGGCGTTAGACGTTTTCGAAATAATTTTGAAATTATTCGGATGATTTAAATTAGGTGTACGAATATTTCTCTGCGTCACGAAGCATTGATATTAAAGATGATTGTCGAATATCAATGTACAAACACGGTTTTTAATTGAAACTGATTTTTTATTATTCGAAAATTTTAAGTTACGGACGATTTAGGTGTAGGAATATTTTTTGTTAATGTTAACCCTTTGCACTCGACGATTTTTTCGTTACAGAAAAATAGAAATTCGAAGATTTTTTGCTACAAAATTGACGATATTTTTAAAACGCATCGTTGGGTTAATTTAAATTTGATATATTAATTAACATCAATGTTTAGAATTTAGTTAAATGGCGACTGAGGCTTGCTTCTCGAGTACAAAGGTTAAATGGAAATGGAAGTGGAAGTCGGCTGTGGTCACACGTCGCTGGCTTTTCCGCGAGAAATCGCGGAGGAAAACGAAATGGAAAATCACGTGCCACCGTGTGAACGTAACCTTGCCTTTTCCAAAGTAACATCCCTTTTTTCTCGCTTCTTTGCCTTATAATTTCACCATGAATTTTAACGTAGAAATACATTTTACGAAGTGCAGCGAATGTTGCAAATAAAGTGTCTTTTTTTAGTCTCATTATATATAAAATATAGATTATAAATATTTTATAATTTGCATGTGTATATTTTTATTAGGATATTTTTGACACTAGGTTTACGGATGGATTGCTCTAATTATACAATACTGGCAATTTTAATTAATATTGTAATTGTTTTCAAATTAAACTCGTCTTTTTTTTTAAAGGAAATACGTGGTTTCCTAAACTTGTAAATATGACAAAAAGCGACTGTCAACCTAGTGTTAAAGGATTATTAAATATATTTATTATTATACATTCTTATACTGCTCATTCGTGCAGATTTATTGTATAATATATATATATATATATATACATACATAATTACATCCATAAAATAATATTAATAATACAAATATGATCGTATAAAATATATGATCGTATTTTATCGCATTAAAATTAATTTTCATTGCATATATTTCCAAAAAATTTGGACAACGCAAAGAAGGAAAATAAGAAGAATCATACTGTTATATCGCAAAATAAACAAAGAAAGATTGTGTTCCTTGTTATCCTTATACATCTGTTATCATCTACACGCGTAACGGCGCATTAAATAATTTTTTCGTGACATCCTTTAATTAATTTCGCTAATTACTCGATCGCGCGGGAAGGGAAAGGAAAGGAATAAAAGAAAAATCGAGTTCAAGCAACCGTAATTTTTCTTTCTCTCTCTCTCTCTTTTTTTGGACTCGAGATAAACAAGGGGAACGAAAATATTATGAAAATGGTGGAGATAGGTAAGGAAAAAAGGGGAGAGGGAAAAAATAAAAAGATAATGAAGAAAATTATACCCAGAGGCCCGGACCGTGATAATTGAGGAAAGTTGAATAAAATTGAATAAAATCTCGCGGTCGAACGTCGCGAGGTTCTCGTTCGCGAGTAGATCGTGCCGCGGGATGATAAATCGGATAATAGATGAGCAAGGGCTTGTCAGGAAATATGAAACTGCTCCAGAAATACTAATCAGACGCATACGGAGCCTAGTTTCCGGAGTAGGTCTCGCTTTTTAGACCTTTCCTGCCCCGATAAAGATGCAACTGCACAGTTTCTAACATTTTTGGACGCCTGCCACGTTGCTCGTTTGATCGGCAACGCTAAGGTCGCGTAACACACACACACACACACACATTTTCGTTTTTCTTTAAACATCTGGAGTTTCGAGCCGCCATGTTTTATAGAAACGACGCGACAATGGAAAATTTTGAATTTTATTAACCCCTTGCCATACTTTGACAAGTCTACCTTGTAAGCACTCAAATGAGCGTCAGCTGAATACGAGTGACACGGTAGTCAACGTGTTAAAAAACGTAAGGAAAAAATTGGAAAGCCCGGGAAAATGTGAAAAACGTAGGGAATCTTACAAAACATCTTCGTCGGTGGAAAAAAAGCCTACGTACAATGCAGAAAAGGTTTAGAAATCTTTGAAGACAATGAACGAGACGTTTAGCTGAATCTTGGTAAATTTGAGGAAATATTAGAAAAAAAGGTTAAATAAGATTGTAAAAGCGGCGATAGAAATTCCGAGGAATTCTTTGAAATCTCTCTAAGATTCTTAACAAATATTTTTTTCAAATTACAGAACCCAACGATAACCTAACCCGAACCTTTAAGAAGGTTCAAAATATTCTAGGAAATCTTAAAAAGAACGATGTTTAAATTTTACTTTACGAGTGGAAACGGACTTTTAAGAAATCTTAAAATTCTACAGCAGCTTTATGAGATCTAAAGAAGCTATAAAAATATAAAAACTCGTGGAACTCTTTAGCCCCCGAAAAAATTCCGAAACAAGAAAACGTACCAATTAATTCCGATCGCGATTTTTCTTTTTCGAAGAAGAATCTACGAGGAATCCTGGCCATCGTGACACCCCGTTCCTCTGCTAGTTTCCCGTGTTTTTTCGTGGTTTTTTCCAAGTTCCGGCAACTCCAACGGTTCCGATATGCGCCGGCCGAATGGGAACACCGTTCGCATGCAATTAATATAATTCGTTAATATAATTAATATTTTAATTAATTAATTCGCGGACGCGGATGAAAAGCGGGAGGGAGAAAAAAAGGGGTAAATTGTTATATAATGGTCCGGAGCATTAGAGTAAAATTTCGATCACAATTTTGTCCACTTTATACCCAATTTACACACGTCCTGGCCGTGGCCATGGCAGTCGGAGAACTCGCAGAAGAGTGTAACGAAACGCGTATAAAGTTGTGGGTGCACGCGACGTGAGGCGGCGCGACGCCGCTTTTCCGTTCCGCTCGTCCGAGGATACACCGGCTAACGGGCGAGATCGGCGGAAAAGTGGGATTTTTTCGCGCGTCTACGAGATCGTAATTACACTTCGCGAGCACAGGTGACATTAATTGTAGGAATTATGATTAATCGTCGCATCGATAAGGATATACTTTAATTACGCCGGAATGGCGGTGACCCGCGATTTCGAGGCTCTTTTCTCAATTTTCAGATAAAAGGCCTGTCCCGCTCGCGTCAACTCTCTATTATCCGGCCGAAAGGGACGTCCGATTACGCAGTCTTCCGCGTAGGATCGGAGATTAGGCGGTAGCGAGGCCATCGAGAAGTCGTCGTCGCCGAGGACAGGTTCTCGGCGGATTTCCGCGGAAGCCTAGTGTTTCCTCGCGTCTTCTTCAACGACGAATCGTTCGAAGTTCGGCGCGCGTCGGATCAATATCGTTCATACCGCGTGCGGACGAAAGTCGCGGCGATTCGGCATCCGGCTAAACGTAAAAACGAAGCCGTGGTGGAAATGTCTGCATCGATGACACGCGGTGAAGTTTAGACGAAGCAACGCGTTGCAGGGGCTCGGCACAGGGAAAACGCGGTAGGTGGAATTTTATCGGGTAAAATCGTCGAAAAGCCGGTCTCAAAGGGAAGAGTAACGGTGGTCGGCCATAGAAAATATATTTATAAAATTCATGACAGACGTCTGGCTCCGGTTAATCGGTTTCCCGAGGACGTTGATCAATTTCACCTGGAAAGAGCGGAGAGGAGAGACACGCGCCCTGCGAAACTTCTCTATCGCACCTTTGCCCTCTTCATTATCGCATCTACCCTCTGCACACCCCCTTCGGCCCGGCCGATCTCTTTCTCTCTCGCTGCCCACGTTTTCGCCCTTCGCCCCGATCCCGGCTCCGGCCCTGCCAAGGCCCGCCTTTTTGGACTGGCAAAAAAAAATTTTCGAGATACGCGCCGCATTCCCGGCTCCACATCGGCCCCAATCCCCGCGTCAATGCCGCCACCTCCGCCTTTTCTCACTCCGACCTGTCTCTTTCTGCTAAAGACACGCGAAGTGAGCGCGCTCTCTCTCTCCCTCTCTCCCTGTGCCCGTGTGCAGAATCACGCGCTTCTCTCCTCTATCCTATCTGCGGCGCAATATAGGCCCGCGTACATGCATACATGGGCAACGATAGATAGAAACGGACGGAGATAGGAACGCGGAGGGTAACCGAGAGACCGAGCGTTGCGTCGTAATGTACCATGAGCTACCTAGGCACCTAGCGTGAAGAAAAGAGGGGAAAAAGAGAGAAAAAGGAACGCGGCGCGGATGGAAGGAAGAAAGAGAGAGAGACCTGAGTGGAGTCGTCCTGCATTCTGGACCCGTTCACCACCTCTCTCTCGGTGTGTCCTCTGCGATAGTTTATCCGTGTGTCGCGTGTACCTCCGTGTTCCACGTTAGTGGCCCGTACACTCGACTTCGTCGTGCAGGGCAGTACATTAGGTACCTGCACGTATATATAGGTACCTATGTATAGGTATCAAACGGTAAATGGAAGGTAGACGCGAGGTCTGGACGCCCGCAAGCTATCGGCGACTCAAAGCTTCGTCTACGGGGCTGTATGTGCCATCACACGTATTCGACCAATCGACCGTCTGTCGCGTCGCGACGAGCGATGCCGAACGAACAACTACGACGTCCAACCGAGAAATTTCTAGGATCTCTCGTTCGTCTCCTTGTCTCGCGAATCCGGGAAGGAAAAATCGGGAAAACTCAAAAGGGGAATTCCTTTTTTTCGGCGTACCCGCCCGATGGCTGATCGGTTTCTCCTTTCGATCCGAATTTCGCGCCAATGCCGCTTTAATTCCGCGCAATAGTAATAACTACCTGTTCGAATTTATTCGCGCGAACGTTTTAATGGCTGACCGGGAAATATTTTCTGGACCGATTCGTATAGCCGTTCGAATCGATGGTTTATCGACCGGCGTGAAACGTTTTCGAAGGTAGCGGATGAAAAGAAAAGGAAAAAGAGAGGAGAGAAGAGAAGTTAGGGCGGTTGGGGTGGAGAGGGACGGAAGACAACGAAGAACAGTGTATGGGAGAAAGGGGGTGAGGCAGAGGAAATGTAAGGTAGGAGTGCCGGTTGTGTGCATCGCAGTCAGAGATGAAAAATCTTCTATATCGCCAACTATTATCGTTGCTTTAACCGTATTCGCTCGGCGCGGTTGAAAAAGCGCGCCCCCGGGTGTTAAGTGTATGTTGTTCGCAAATCGGAACTGAGCGATGTTCCATAGATGTGAAGCGTGAAGTGGGTCGGGGTGGGAGAAAAATTGCTACGGTTGCACGAAATTTCATGTTTTTCCGCCGTACAATAAGCGACAATCCAGGAGCAGAGCGATAAGTGCATCGCGTGGTAACGACAACGCGATAACTCGAGGAAAATGGAGCAGAAAGTGCATTTTAAAAAAGTCATGTACTAGGTGAACGGGAAATTATCTCGGCGATTATCCCGGAGAAAAACGCGTGTCACCGTACGCGCGTACACGCATTGTGCATATCGGACGTGCTTCGAAGTTTGGCAAAACGATTCGAGCGTCCATCGCGTGGACGACTGCACGAGCGGAACGTGGGCGTCTATGTTTGCGAAGTTGTACACGTTCGAGACGACGAAGCCCCCGGAAAATGTCTCTCGGCAATCGGCATAGTCGCCATTCCGCACGTACACGCCGGCTTGCTAGGGGTGTCCCCGCGCGGCCAATGAGACCGTTGTCGAAACTGTAAGACGTAATCTGATCGACCGATCTTCCGAGTCTCCCTGGCGATTCGAATAGATTGCCTTCTCCTACTGGTCTCCGATCTGCTGTTACACGTTATGGTAAAACGCGCTTATGACCGCGTTCAATCCGCCTCGTTCCTTCCAACTCCGCTGAACGCGCGATCAAATGTTCTCGGCGACGCGTCTCTACCGATATTTCTTAAATTCGACGTCGGCGGATCGAGCGCGATTTTTGAGAACCGTTTATAATCGAACGATTTTGCGGAGACGAACGAACGCGATTTCACGAGTTTCTGGCAAAAGGTTAATCGCGACGCTTGCATCACCCGTTGCGTAACGATGACTCGAGTCCTACGGTATGGATGATCCGTCGGTAAGACGTTGGCTAGAAAGATGCTTTTTCTTGTACTCGAAGCGGCGGGTGATCAGCGTGAACTCGTCACTCGGCTGGTCGGCTGTGACGTGCTCGCACGTGCACCTCGATCTCGCATTCCCCGGCTGTTCCAGCGTCCCTCGCTCCCAGAGTCTTTGACGTTCCAGAATCCGAAACGATTAACGAGGAATGATAAACTCGCCGCGTCGAAGGGATGAGGCGAAGCCACGAGACGCGAAGCTCGTCAAAGAGAAGAGAGCCGAGGGCTTCGTCTTCTTTGTCGATCACGCGTCGATTGCTCGTTCGCGAAGACGAACATAGAATTCGGCCTGCGAGCGACCGGGTGGGAAAAACCGGGAGGATTCCGAGAGACGCGGGCGTCGTCCAAGTGTCGCGACGCAGGATTCGCGCCGAGTCTAATATTCCGCGGAACGCCGCTGGCGTTTCCGCTGACGGCCAGCAGATAAACACTCGTTATCAGTGGTTCCGCGCTATTCGACGTTACACGAGCCACTGTTATCAAACACCGTGTTCGCGGCCAATGGCGACCTCGCGACGCTTTTAATCCGTATTGAACATACGCCGAGCATCTGCGTGTAGTTTAAATTGCAACGGCGACGAAAGGCGAAACGAGCTACCAGCGACAAAAACATCCTTTCGAGGGAAACGCCGTGATTCGTTCCTCGTCCATCGATGCACCGTCGTTTCGCGGTTTTGCCACATCGAAGCGAACAAATTCCCGCGAAGCCGGGGCAATGGCCAGGTCAAAAGCCGAGCCAAAAACCGAGCATTGGAGCCCCGCGAGGCCGTGGCGCTTTCCCTCTTCCGCCTCCGTCCATTGTCCGCAATTCCCGCCATTCCGTAAATAAAAATTCTACCCGTGCGTTAGGAACGCGCGCGAGTGATCGCCAGGCCGGGGCATGCTACCGGCGAAGAAATCAATTAACCGAAGATCCTCTATTTTCCACATGTACTCTCCAGCTGGTTTCTAACCCCCTCGAGGCGCAACGGCATTGTTGCGAGAGAAGGAGACGGTGAGAGGAGACGAAGAGAGAAGGCGGAATCGACGGAAAAATGGAGGGTGCAATTATTATCGGACACGTGCTCGCTATCCGCGACGGTCGGCCGCGTGTATACCAGGGAACCGAACGAAAATTTACGAGCGATCGCAAAGAACCCTGGATCACCGTGGATAACGACGAGGTATCGCGGCGATACTTCCGTACGAATGGCGAAAACAATGTGTGCCCAGACGATACTTGACCGCATTCTTCGAACGAGGGGAAGAGATAACCGGGAGCTGGATTAATGGTACTCAGCGATAGCGGGACGCATGACTAATCTCGCTGACGCGGAGAATCTATCGCCGGTCGAAAGTGGAAAATCAAATTCCTGCCGATAAGCCGCTCGGTTTGACGAAGATTCGAGTGGACAGGGGTCACGGGTAAACGGGGGGTCTTTCTCTCGGTGATATTCCCCCGTGTCCCCCCTGGTCCGACGCCGCCGTAAGAAACACCACCGAGTGGAAACTATCGCTATTCGTATCGTGGCAATCTTTCCCTGTGTTGCAGGCAACGACTGTGCCGGACGAGGGCGAGAACAGCTTTAAAGTGCCAAGGGCTTCCGTGGTACACATGACTTCGGCGGCCACGAGACCGCAGTACGTGTCACAGGTATCGACCTCTGTTTTTTTTCTCTATTACCCTCCATTATCGCCACTCCTTTCCCTTTACCCTACCGTGATTCTTTGTCGTAGCTTCTCGCGAAGCGAAAGAGAAGAAACGCAGTTTCGAGGGAATAATAAACGACGGAGAAGCAAGCAGGCTGAGATCAGCGACCGTTTCGCCAACTTACATTTCGCGAAGCGGCGTTTAGCGCTGGCGGAATAATCGAAATCCAGCGAGTATCCTTCTTGGCAAAGCTCCATATCGATTTGTAAATATCGAAGATAGCTGCGAGCTTAATCGAGTGGCCCAAGTTTAAAACGCGTATCGAGCGGACTCTTTCGAGCAAAGCTCCACCTACTCGTCTTCCTTCCTCTTCTCTCGCCATTTTCATAATACCGCCACTCACAGACTTTCAAAGCTCTTTTTCCCTCCTTTCTTCCCTCCTCCCTCCTGTCCTCTCGCCCGAGCAGCATCGGCTAACAGTTTTAAGCTAATGGCTCTCTCGGTTAACTTGGACCTAACTCGAGGCATATCCTTGGTTCGCGTAAACGAGCTTTTACCGTCGTGTCAGAAGAAGCGCACCGGAAAGCTGAACGTAGCCGGGAAATTCACACTACCAGTGGAGAGAATGTTCGCCGAAACTTTCAGCGGGCGACGGTGTCCCGTCCGTCAATGGCTGCAACTGGCTTCTGCACGCGACATTTGGCAGATACTAATCGCT